>NC_084989.1:23844886-23882497 GCF_963691925.1 Scomber scombrus
TCACTTCTCTCTTTCTTTCCTCCGATGATCGATCGCTTGTTCTTTCGGATCGTTTTCACCTCTTTTTTTTTACCTCGTTGATTATTGATTGGTGATTTTTAAGCTTTAGGCATTTTATAACATTTTTAAAGAGATTTACACTGAAGTAGATTTGACTTTACCTCTTTTTCCATCCAGTTTTTCATCTTTTTATCTTCCTTTTCATATTTTAAAGCTAATATTTAGATTGATTTTAATGGTTTTAATGGTTTTAATGGTGGGTTAGTTACTGGTTTCACTGGTCAGGAGCTTTTTTCCACACCTTGAGAAAGTCCATGCAGCGCTACCGCCACTATGGCACCTCCTACTCCTCCTCTTCCTCACCCTCCTCACCCTCCGCTACCTCCTCACCACCTGTAGAGGAGGTGCACGCTGAGCAGGAGCCGGAGCAGGAGGAGGAGGTGGTGTATGAGGAGGAGGAGTACACTGAAGAGGAGGTGTATGAGGAAGAGGAGGAGGAGGTGCTGATAGAGGAGGAGGTAGAGGAGGAGGTTCAGGAGACAGGTAGGAGCGGTGTAGGATTGTAATCTGACCTGGTTGTGATTTGGTTGTGGATGGGTTATTTATTTGGCCTGGTTTGGCTCGGTTAGGAGGTGCTACTGAGGAGGAGGTGCCGGCGACGCAGGAGGAGGTGAAACCTGCCGTGTCACACACAGGTAGGAGGACAGGTGTTTGTGTTAATGAGATGCACGGCATGGTTTCCCGTGTGGTTTTATAATTGGTCTGGATTTGATCTGGTTAGGCACTTCCTGCAGATGCTTTTCACAGTAAAAGCACGCCAGAAAAATGCAGTGAAAGCTTTATTTTATTGTGAAGGAGCTGGAGGAAGTGTGGATTGAAGATGGATTTTGTTTTTATTGGTCTGGATTTGTTTTGAAGGTTTGGTTTGATCTGGTTCAACACTTCCTGCAGCTGCTTTTCACAGTAAAAGCACCCCAGAAAAATGCAGTGAAAGCTTTATTTTATTGTGAAGGAGCTGGAGGAAGTGGCACGGTTTGAGTAACAATCTGACACTAAAGCTCTTTTCTCCTCCTAATTATAAGCTTTTAAACTTCATCTAAACTCGTTCACATCATTCTTCTAAAACCTTTTTTCAACCACAAACTAAACTAGCAACTAACTTCAGAACCATAAAATAAATTAGAGCCATTATCGATCAGAAGAGGGAGAACGTTCAACCCTCTAATCTGCCCCCTAAAACCTCCAGCTGTAGCTACATGTTACGCTGAGTCGGCTAAATTTGCAAACGCATCTTTTTTCTCTCGTGACCAACGTTCAGGAGCTTTTATGTAGTGACCCAAAGAGCAGGGTTTCTGCAGGGTCTTAAAATGTCTCAAATTTAATAATCTCAATTTTAAGCCTTAAAAAGTCTTAAATCCGTCCATTTGTTGCATGCTAGGACTTAAATATGTACGTTCATTTACTGCTTCCTCCGTCCTCCGTCACAGAAATGCGTTGTAATTCCTTCTGAAGGATCCAGCTAGTGTTGGCTTGAACAATCAGAATTCAGTGGTTGGTTAAAACTGATACCAAACAATCAATTTGAGTCCCTCAAATAGGCCCAGTTGGTGTCACACTCAAGATCAGATGTTTTGTTACTTTGAAAGTGATTCTGGGACTGCGATACTTCAAGTCGGTCGTAAATTTAATTCATAATGGTCTTAAAAACGTCTTAAATTGAACTTGTTCAAACCTGCAGAAACCCTGAAAGAATGAGATCGTGGATACAAGCGGTCAAAATGAGTTTCCTCTGGAGAGCGTCTGGACTCATCCTCAGAGAGACGGTCAGGAGTTCAGACATCAAGAGCAGGCTAAGAGTAGAGCTGGGCAATAAATGGATGAGGAAACGAGGAAAACAGCTTTATAGAGTCACTGTCATATTAAGATAAGATAAGATATTCCTTTTATTAGTCCCACAATGGGGAAATATGCATTATAACAGCAGCAAGTGGACAGTAAAATAAAAAAGCAGCAATAAGAAAAACAATAAGAACAATAACAGTAAAAATATGCAGTAAAGATAACGACTGACGGAGCAGACGGTTGCAGCAGTTTAATGGCCTTTCATTGGAAGAAGAAACAACAGTAACATCAATACGACTGTTATTCTCTTAATTGTCATTTTAACAGCTTTTTTTTATAGTCTTAATCGTTGCTATCACCAACCTTTCTCTGCTTAAACTGTTGCATAAAACAAACTGTTAATAAACTAAATATCAAGAAGCTGCTATAAAAACAAAGTGTGTAATTTCTTCTTTATTGCTCAGTGTTTCACTTTGCAGTCAGATGTTGTGGCAGCTGGTAGATTTCATTCCCTGCTGTCAGATGGAAGAAAAACAATCTAAAAAAACGATGAACTGATTGTTTACATAATTGGTAATTAATTATCTGTTGGGTTGCAGCTCTGTGTGTATTATTACTGCTGTCATTACATAGAGGAAGTGCACAGCTGACAGAGTTTGTAGAGGACTAATGTGCATGGTTTAACCCATAGACTGTATATAAGAAATGGACGTAACATCCGTGACGTCACCCATTGGTTTGTGGACTGCTGCTCGGAGGCCAATAGTATCGGATCTGAGCAGCGCCATCTTGAAAATTTCAGGTGCATGCTGGGAAAAATAAAAACATGGATTCTACTTATATGGGCATCAGGAGGAGCATGAGGCGCCCTCCTGAACCTGTGAACCAATCAACCTGTCAATCACGACGTAGCCACGCCCTAATGCATACCCTGCTTTATCGTCACATATAAAATCAGGGAGGCCAAAATGTCCCAAATGAACATCATACTGCATTGAAGAAGGCTTTAAACTAGCGATTGAGACCATAAACACATTTTGAAAACGTTTACTGAGGTTAGAAATCAAGTGAGAAGTTGGTGAATTCTCCATTGACTTGTATAGAGACGGAAGTCCTTTTGACACCAAAACAGTCGCCCCCTGGTGGCCTTTTGATAGAATGCAGTTTTAAGTTACTTCCGCTTTGGCCTCATTTCAGAGGACCGGAGCTCCCCGCCTGGTTTTACCCCAAAAATGACTAACCAATCACCATTAACCTTAAGATAACTACAGCCTCTTATACATGTGTTGATATCAGGTGTTAAACAGCGATTAGACACTGTGAGAATGTTTTATTGTGTCACTAATGTCAGACAGTACAGAAACCTTTAACCACACACTGTTAGATCAGTCTGATGTCTTTATGAAGCACCACTCGCTCTCTCTGCTTTCTATCTTGAGCATTCAGTGTATTATAATAATTAGACAGCTGTTGTAATGAGCTGCAGCCATTTCAGTCTTCAGTAGTGGAACCAACAGCTGTTGTCACTCTCCGTCCGTCCGTCAGGGTCACAGCGACTCTATTCCTGTCAGTCTGTCCTCCAGCAGCCATATTGCCTCTGTCTCCTCTCATGTTCTCATCTGACTGTTTAAAATAGTTTCTGTTGTACTTTTAGTTTCTAGTTTTAAAGCAAAAATGAATTTAGATTTGAATGATGATACCAGAACCAATCCAAGTCTCCTTAAAGTGATACAGATACCAACTGAATGATTCATTAGATTCCCATTAACACATGTAGGTATGTCTTTTATCGTGTGTAAAGGAGGAAGGAAGGAAGGAAGGAAGGAAGGAAGGAAAGGAGGGAGGAAGGAAGGGAGGAAAGGAAGGAAGGAAGGTAGGAGGGAGGGAGGAAAGAAGGAAGGAGGGACGGAGGGAGAAAGGAAGGAAGGAAAGAAGGACAGAGGAAAGAAGGAAGGGAGGAAGGTAGGGGGGAGGAAAGAAAGAGAAGGAGGGAGGAAAGAAAGGAAGGGAGGAGGGAGGGAGGAAGGAAGGACAGAAGGATGGAAGAAAGGGGGATGGAGGAAGGAAGGGAGGAAAGAGAGGAAGTAAGGAGAGAAGGAGGGGGGGAGGAAGGACAGACGGAAGGAAGGAAGGAACAGTCAAAACAGACGGGGTCAATTTGACCCGGGAGGATGACACAAAGGTTAAAGTGATCCTGATACCAGCTGAGTACTTCATCAGATCTCCATTAACACATGTAGGTCTCTGTCTTGTATCCGTGGTAACAGGCGTGTAGTGTAGACACACTTTACATCGTTTAGGTGGCATCTTGGCTGCTGAACTGCTAAACGCGTTAAACTCAAATTCACCACGACTTCACCACCACAGACGGGTCGTAGCTGCTGTGGCAGTGGACCAATCACATGATGCATTAAAGAGAAGAACGCTTGCTGTTGATTGGCTGAGAGCAAGTCCATACAAATAGTGATGTTTTCTAGCTCTGGGTGCAAAAAGGATCGATTGAAGGTATCGATTGACGGGAGACGTTTAGATACTACTTGGTATTGATCTATTGAGCCTTACTGCCGATGCACTTCTTGGTCTTGGCTTTTCTTATAAAGTTGATGTTTCAGCTGATAACATGCCTGAGTCTGTATGTTTGCTTGCTGTGTGTTGGCTGTGTTTGTGTGAAGTACTTCTTACATTACTGTTTGCAACCTTTCAAATGAATGAGAGACTTGTATTTTGTCGTTCAAGTTTCCACTGAACAGCAACTCTCCAAATGAACATATAAAACAAACAGAAAGGAGTTAGAGAGAAGAGTCAGAGAGGAGTTAGAGAGGAGAGAGAGAGAGGAGAGAGAGAGGAGAGGAGAGAGAGAGGAGTTAGAGAGGAGTTAGAGAGGAGTTAGAGAGGAGTCAGAGAGAGGAGAGAGAGAGAGGAGAGAGAGAAGAGAGAGAGAGGAGTCAGAGAGAGGAGAGAGAGAGAGGAGTCAGAGGAGTCAGAGAGGAGAGAGAGAGAGGAGAGAGAGAAGAGTCAGAGAGGAGTCAGAGAGGAGAGAGAGAGAGGAGAGAGAGAAGAGTTAGAGAGGAGTTAGAGAGGAGAGAGAGAGAGGAGAGAGAGGAGAGAGAGAGGAGTTAGAGAGGAGAGAGAGAGGAGTCAGAGAGAGGAGAGAGAGAGGAGTTAGAGAGAGGAGAGAGAGAGGAGTTAGAGAGGAGAGAGAGAGGAGTCAGAGAGAGGAGAGAGAGAGAGGAGTTAGAGAGGAGTTAGAGAGGAGAGAGAGAGGAGTTAGAGAGGAGAGAGAGAGAGGAGTCAGAGAGAGGAGAGAGAGAGAGGAGTTAGAGAGGAGAGAGAGAGGAGTCAGAGAGGAGTCAGAGAGGAGTTAGAGAGGAGAGAGAGAGGAGTTAGAGAGAGGAGAGAGAGAGAGGAGTTAGAGAGGAGAGAGAGAGGAGTCAGAGAGAGGAGTCAGAGAGAGGAGTCAGAGAGGAGAGAGAGAGGAGAGAGAGAGGAGTCAGAGAGAGGAGTCAGAGAGGAGAGAGAGAGGAGTCAGAGAGGAGAGAGAGAGGAGTCAGAGAGGAGAGAGAGAGAGGAGAGAGAGAGGAGTCAGAGAGGAGTCAGAGAGGAGAGAGAGAGAGGAGTTAGAGAGGAGTCAGAGAGGAGTCAGAGAGGAGTCAGAGAGGAGTCAGAGAGAGGAGAGAGAGAGGAGTTAGAGAGGAGAGAGAGAGAGGAGAGAGAGAGGAGTCAGAGAGGAGAGAGAGAGGAGTTAGAGAGGAGAGAGAGAGGAGAGAGAGAGGAGTCAGAGAGAGGAGTCAGAGAGAGGAGAGAGAGAGAGGAGTTAGAGAGGAGAGAGAGAGGAGAGAGAGAGAGGAGTCAGAGAGAGGAGTCAGAGAGAGGAGTCAGAGAGAGGAGTCAGAGAGGGGAGTCAGAGAGAGGAGTCAGAAAGGAGAGAGAGAGGAGTTAGAGAGGAGAGAGAGAGGAGTTAGAGAGAGGAGAGAGAGGAGTCAGAGAGAGGAGAGAGAGGAGAGAGAGAGAGGAGTTAGAGAGAGGAGAGAGAGAGGAGTTAGAGATGAGAGAGAGAGAGGAGAGAGAGAGGAGTCAGAGAGAGGAGAGAGAGAGGAGCCGGAGAGAGAGAGGAGTCAGAGAGAGGAGTCAGAGAGAGGAGAGAGAGAGGAGTCAGAGAGAGGAGAGAGAGAGGAGTCAGAGAGAGGAGAGAGGAGTCAGAGAGAGGAGAGAGAGAGAAGTTAGAGAGGAGTCAGAGAGGAGAGAGAGAAGAGTCAGAGAGGAGAGAGAGAGAGGAGTTAGAGAGGAGAGAGAGAGGAGTCAGAGAGAGGAGTCAGAGAGAGGAGAGTCAGAGAGTAGAGAGAGAGGAGAGAGAGAGGAGTCAGAGAGAGGAGAGAGAAGAGTCAGAGAGGAGAGAGAGAGGAGTTAGAGAGGAGAGAGAGAGGAGTCAGAGAGAGGAGAGAGAGAGGAGTCAGAGAGAGGAGTCAGAGAGAGGAGTCAGAGAGAGGAGAGAGAGAGGAGTCAGAGAGAGGAGTTAGAGAGGAGAGAGAGAGAGGAGTCAGAGAGAGGAGAGAGAGAGAGAGGAGTTAGAGAGGAGAGAGAGGAGTCAGAGAGAGGAGAGAGAGAGAGGAGTTAGAGAGGAGAGAGAGAGGAGTCAGAGAGAGGAGTCAGAGGGGAGTCAGAGAGAGGAGTCAGAGAGAGGAGAGAGAGAGAGGAGTTAGAGAGGAGAGAGAGAGAGGAGTCAGAGAGAGGAGTCAGAGAGAGGAGTCAGAGAGAGGAGAGAGAGAGAGGAGTTAGAGAGGAGAGAGAGAGGAGTTAGAGGAGAGAGAGAGGAGTCAGAGAGAGGAGAGAGAGAGGAGTCAGAGAGAGGAGAGAGAGAGAGGAGTTAGAGAGGAGAGAGAGAGGAGTCAGAGAGAGGAGTCAGAGAGAGGAGTCAGAGAGAGGAGAGAGAGAGAGGAGAGAGAGAGGAGAGAGAGAGGAGTCAGAGAGAGGAGAGAGAGGAGTTAGAGAGGAGAGAGAGAGGAGTCAGAGAGAGGAGAGAGAGAAGTTAGAGAGGAGTTAGAGAGAGGAGTCAGAGAGAGGACAGTCAGAGAGGAGAGAGAGAGGAGTTAGAGAGGAGAGAGAGAGGAGTCAGAGAGGAGTCAGAGAGGAGTCAGAGAGGAGTCAGAGAGGAGAGAGAGAGGAGTTAGAGAGGAGTCAGAGAGAGGAGTCAGAGAGGAGTCAGAGAGGAGAGAGAGAGAGGAGTATTTCCATCATGTTTTCTCCCATGGTTTTCCATCGTTTGAGCTTTGACTGCTGCTCTTTTCGGGACTGCATGATAAGCGTCCTATAAACACGAGGACTGACTCATCTCACATCTGAGCAGTGACTCTGCAGACTGATCTGAGCTCGGTTTAATGCCGTATCACCTCCGTGTGGAAGTCGACTGAACAATGTGTGAATTCTGCTGAAAGGTGTCAGATGTGTTCAAAGAGTTGCTAGTTTGATGAACGCAGAACAAATGTGAGACAGTAAGAAGCATTAATAGTTTCTAGACATTCAAATTAAAGGATGTTGGATATCCTTCCTTCCACTTTAAATCCACCTGACTGCAGCTCAGCAATGAAACACAGTCCACTTATACTGAAGGCAGAGCAGGAAGAGATCAATTACTCTTCAATTCAGGTCAATTTTGATCACAAATCGTATGTAAGGGTTAAAAGATTCTAAATTTTGTGCAAATCCTCATAACTACTATCTTATTAAGACTATTAACTATTCATTTCACTCAAACACATGTCAATAGATACAGAGATAATTTGACCCAGAAGTAAGTATAACATTTGACCCGAACAGTATGTAAAGATTGAGACAATAGTCAGGTTGTTTTAAACGTTCCTGCTGTAAAAAACCCAAAAAACTCCATATGAGTAAAAAGAAAAGAAGAATAAAGGTCAACCAGTGTGTAAAGTTCCCCTTGTCTCTTCTGACACACTTCTTCATTCCTGTGTAGAATAACTGTTTAACCACGTGATTCAGGTCACCAGTTTAACCCATAAACCAGCTGACTGTCAGTTACCATAGCAACGGCACTCATGTTAAAAAGCTTCACTGGTGGTTTAATGAGTTTATTAAATTCTGTGTGAAGTAAGAATAAATATGTGTTCTGAGTTTGACATACCACAGAAAAGTGTGTTGTTAACCACCCTGCCAAATTTGAATGATTTAAAAAATTGCCAAATATATGAAATTAGGCTTCAAAGTTGTGTAAAAGTCTGCCTCTGTCTCTTCTCCCAAACGCTGTGGGAGTGCCCGCCGAGTCCGCTGAAGCCCCGCCCCCTTCTGAGTGTCACCTGTCAATCAAAGTCACCACCTCTACCAGAAACATGGATGCTAGGTCTGAGAGCTTTCTGCTGCTAGCTCTGCTGCTAGCTCTGCGGCTAGCTCGGCGGCTAACTCGGCGGCTAGCTCGGCGGCTAACTCGGTGGCTAACTCAGCTAACTGGCTAACTGTAGACTGTAGTAGTAGTAGTGTGCGCTGAATGTATTTATACCTCTACAGCAGCAGGGCGGGTTTATGCTAAGCCTAGCTCCACAATTCAAATCTAAATGGTTGAAATGCTTTTTACACCTTTTTTAGAAAAATACATTTATGACCTATTTAATGTGTTTAGAAGAAAATGTCTGAATTCACTTTACACAGTCTTTAATGAGTTTATTAATTGATTTTTTTAATGATTCATCTGTTACTGTGTGATTTCCTCAGAGGTGAAGACGACACCGGTGGAGAGCAAGAATGGAAAGAAGACGGAGAGCACAGGAGGAGGAGGAGGAGATGCAGGAGGAGGAGGAGGGGGAGGAGCTAAATACTCCATGTTTACCTGGTTTGTGGTCTTGGCTCTGCTGGGAGTCTGGAGCTCTGTGGCCGTCGTCTACTTCGACATCGTGGATTACGACAGCGTCATCGGTACGTACGGATCGTGATGATGTCATAATAATGAATTAAAACAGAGGTGGAGCGCCACGAGGTCATCAATTAAATTTAAGGGTCAGCAGGTCTGTGAGCCAATGGGAAGAGATCAGGCTCTAGATGTTAACCTTCGCGTTGTCCTCCCGGGTCAAATTGACCCCTTCTGTTCCTTCTGTCCTCCTTTCCTTCCTTCCTTCCTTCCTTCCTTCTTTCCTCCCTCCCTCATTCCATCTTTCATTCCTCCCCCCCTACCTTCCTTCTTTCCTCTGTCCTTCTTTCCTTCCTCTTTCTCTTCCCCTTTTTCTTTCTTTCTCCCTCCCTCCCTCCCTCCCTCCCTCCCTCCCTCCCTCCCTCCCACCCTCTTTCCTTCTTTCCTTCTCTCTTTCCGCCATCCTTCCTTCCTTCCTTTCCTTCCTCCCTTCCTTCCTTCTTTCCTCCCTCCCTCCTTCTCTATTGTATTCCTCCCCACTACCTTCCTTCTTTCCTCTGTCCTTCTTTCCTTCCTCTTTCTCTTCCCCTTTTTCTTTCTCCCTCCCTCCCTCCCTTTCCTTCTTTCCTCCCTCCCTCCTACCTTCCTTCCTTCTTTCTTTCCTTCATCCTTCCTTCCTTTCCTTCCTCCCTTCCTCCCTTCCTCCCTCTCTCTTTCTTTCCTCCATCCTTCCTTCCTTCTTTTCCTTCCTCCCTCCCTCCTTTCCTTCCTTCTTCCTCCCTTCCATCCTTCCTTCTTCCTCCCTTCCTTCCGTGACTCGAGGACAACAGGAGGGTTAAAACAGTCACGTTTCTCTGCTCAGGAGTGTTAACGTGAAGCTTTTAGTCATCAAAATAGTTGCTGATTAATTTCCTGTCTTGACTAATCAGTTAATTGAGTAATAGCTGCAGCTCTAATATGTGTGAGTTAAAGATGCTGGTAGTTTTAGATGATAGAATATGAAGAATATAACATGTTGAATGCTGTTTTTTGAACTCTTTTTTTAAGAAAAACAGGTCAAACTTTAAATTTGCATTTATAAAAACATGTATCGGTTGCAGAAAAACTTAAAAAAGATGCATTTTATTTCCATTTTAGTAAACTGTGGGTCACTTTAGGAAAAGTCCAACTAAAAGAAATGTGTATAAGGTGGTTTTACAGCTGAATTGTAAAAATGGGTAAAATTTGAGAAGCTTTTAAACTCAAAACTGCAACAATTAGTCGATTAATCAATTAGACAATAAACAGAAAAAATTCATCTGCAGCTATTTTAATATTTGAATAATAAGTCTTTTTTTTAAGCAATGAAAATAATCAGAGAGTCAGTGATTATAAAATATAACATATGTTGAAGAAATGTGATGAACACGTTTCACTTTGTCAGGATGTGAACTGCAGCAGCAAAACTATTAATGGTGCGTTCGTCACATTTGGCTGGCCTAGTTTTTTCCCACACACACACACACACACACACACACACACACACACACACACACACACACACACACACACACACACAGTCAGACACTACGCGGAACGTTTCTAAATGTTGCTTTTCTTGCAGGAACTTGTTGTGGTCATGCTGTGCTTTCACAACCTCTTTTTTCCCAGACATGCACACACATATGAACCTGCACGTAGTTTGTCTCACACACACACACACACACACACACACACACACACACACACACACACACACACACACACACACACACACACACACACACACACACACATCAGTCAGATAGAAACCAGATATCAAAGTCGCTCACTGTCAGTGTGACGACAGGTTTGATTCTGGTTTTTAAGTTTATTTGTAAAGATAAATGTTGCTTTTCTGTGTTTCTTCTTCTTTGTTCTCTGTGTATGAAACCTCTCAGGGCTGCATGATGTAGAAAACACACGAAGTAGTAAAAAAAAGGGCCTTGTTTACAATGTTCAGTCATGTTTTCTTATTAAATGTCTTTGTTTAAATGTCAAAAATCATGAAACGTGTGCAGAGGACAGATTTACAGAAGTGAGAACGAACCTGCCAATCAGGATAAGTAGAAATAAGAAACAGATGAATCAGAATAAAGTTCTTAATTTGATGCATAACTTGAGATTAGAGCTGAAACTATTAATTAATTATTCAATCGAGTGATAATTAACTTAACATCAACAATTTAGGTAACTTTTAGTAAAGCGTAGTGTTCCATGGATGGATGGGTGGATGCATGGATTGAGGGATGGATGGATGCATGGATGGATGCATGGAGGGATGCATGCATGGATGGATGCATGGATGGATGCATGGAAGGATGCATGGATGGATGGAGGGATGCATGGATTGAGGGATGGATGGATGCATGGAGGGAAGCATGGATGCATGGATGGATGGATGGATGCATGGATGGATGGATGCATGGATGGATGGATGGATGCATGGATGGATGCATGGAGGGATGCATGGATTGAGGGAGGGATGGATGGATGCATGGATGGATGCATGGATGGATGCATGGATGGATGCATGGAGGGATGCATGGATGGATGCATGCACGGAGGGAGGGATGGATGGATGCATGGAGGGATGGATGGATGGATGGATGCATGGATGGATGGATGGATGCATGGAGGGATGCATGGATGCATGCATGGAGGGAGGGATGGATGGAGGGAGGGATGGATGGATGGATGCATGGAGGGATTCATGGATGCATGGAGGGAGGGATGGATGGATGCATGGAGGGAGGGATGGATGGATGCATGGAGGGATGATGGATGGATGCATGGATGGAGGGATGCAACGATGGATGGATGGATGGATATTTAGTCACTTTATTGATCTCAATGGGAAATTCAGGTTTCCAGCAGCTCAATGAAAGCATGAAAGTAATAAAGCAACAAACAACAGACAGTAAAAAGACAAGAGGTGTAAGAGTAAATAAAACCAACAGTATGTAATGTCTAAAAGTAAATAAGGACTAAAATCTGTTATAAGAAAATATAAAGCACACTGCAGCTGTACTAGAGAAGCATGGACAGTAAAAAGTAAAGAAAGTAAATAATGAAGCCATCATGCAGCCCTGCAGCTCGTCTCTAACTCTGTTCTGTTTATACTAACTCAGAATGAATCCTCTCTTCTTCTCCTTTCTCTCCCTGTGTTATCTCTGCATGCAGCGAGAGCTAAGGAGTTTCGTATGAACTTTTCTGAAGTTTTACAAGGTACGGTGTCCGGACTGCAACATCTGCTAATATATATCACTGGATTGTCATCATCATTTCCATCACTGAAATACTCAAATACTCCAGAGAGTCCAGAGAGGGTCAGATGGAGTGGAAGACTGTAAATTAAAGACACAATAGAGAAAGAGAAAGTATGTAGAAACAGCAGAGCCTCGTAGCTTCCTGTCTAACATCATTTTGAAGTGTCTGCAGCTGTAACCAGAAAACTAAAGTAAGAAGTGTTTTAACGTCTTTGTGTTGAGTCACTGACGACATTTTTCCTGCAGATGCCACATGAACTTGGTTGTTGGTAAACTGATGAACATCTACCTCCTGCACCACATCCTTCCTCTTACAGCTTTAATTCAATGCTGTCATGCTTCTTTGCACTTTGACATATATTCTTTTTTTTGCTTCTAATAAACTGTGAGCTTTGTTCTTATTCATAGCAGAGTGCAAGAGTTTAGCTTTTTTATTCTTCTAAAGATTTAAAGTAAAGCGTCAGGCTCATAGACTGTATATAAGAAATGGATGTAACATCCGTGACGTCACCCATTGGTTTGTGGACTGCTGCTCGGAGGCCAATAGTATCGGATCTGAGCAGCGCCATCTTGAAAATTTCAGGTGCATGCTGGGAAAAATAAAAACAGGGATTCTACTTATATGGGCATCAGGAGGAGCATGAGGCGCCCTCCTGAACCTGTGAACCAATCAACCTGTCAATCACCACGTAGCCACGCCCTAATGCATACCCTGCTTTATCGTCACATATAAAATCAGGGAGGCCAAAATGTCCCAAATGAACATCATACTGCATTGAAGAAGGCTTTAAACTAGCGATTGAGACCATAAACACATTTTGAAAACGTTTACTGAGGTTAGAAATCAAGTGAGAAGTTGGTGAATTCTCCATTGACTTGTATAGAGACGGAAGTCCTTTTGACACCAAAACGGTCGCCCCCTGGTGGCCTTTTGATAGAATGCAGCTTTAAGTTACTTCCACGTTTAGTGTGAGTCTGCGTTGTCTAATGTTAATCTTATTCTCATCACATTTGCACAATTTAATTTGGAGACTAATTATTTCCATGAGCTTGTTTTGTGTTGTTGTAGACTTCATGTGTCTGATTCACTCTTCCTCTTCTTCCTCCTCCTCCTCTTCCTCTTGGTGCTGCAGGTAAACTGACGGCCTACGACACCGATGGAGACGGAGACTTCGACGTGGAAGACGCTAAAGTTCTGCTCGGCAAGTCCACTTCACTTCTTCTCTGTGTTTTTTGTGTGTGTGTGTTTGTGTGTGTGTATGTGTGTGTGATGTCTTGACTGAAGCGGTTTTACAGCTGTGTCACAGTGCCTCAGTTTAAACCAGTTTAAACCAGTTTAAACCAGTTTAACCAGCGGTCTGGGTGATGAGTCCACTCACACTAAACTCCCTGAGAAAAAACTTGATGAACATTGAAGAGATGTTCATTCATAGAGTCAGTGTGGTGAGAAGCTGTCAGCTCATTATAAGCAAAAGATTCACTTCCTCTGTTGTTTTTGAGCATGATCTTCTTCTTCAGGTACCAGTTTACCATTTACATCTTTTAATACTTAACTCTCTCTAATTAACTGCAAGTGCACAATGATCCTGTGCTGGTTCTACTAATACTGATACTGATACTGGCACCTTTTTACTAAAAGTAAGACTGAATGCTCCTGAAAATGTCAAATGGTGTAACCACAAAAGAATGATAAATATTACATATTTTATCCACCTAGAGAGAAAGAAAGAGAGAAAGAAAGAAAGAAAGAAAGAGGAGGAAGAAGAAGAACAAGAAGTAGAAAGAAAGAAAGAGAAAGAAAGGAGGAAAGAAAGAGGAAGAAGAAGAGAAAGAAACAACACAAAGTTGGTGGAAGACAAAGAAAGATAAACGAGGAAGAAAAGAAGAAAGAAAAAGTAGGAAGGAAAGAAACAAAGTAAGAAAGATAAGAGGAAGAAGAGAAAAAGAAAGAAAGAACAGGTAGGAGAAAGAAAGACAGAAAGAGAGATAAACAAGGAAGAAGAGAACGAAAGGAGGAACGTAAGAAAGAAACAAAGAAAGAAGGATAAGAGGAAGAAGAGAAAGAAAGAGAAAGAACGGAGGACGAGGGGAAAAAATTAGGAAAGAAACAGAAAGAAAGAAAGAACACGAAGTTGGAGGAAAGAAAGAAAAAAAGAAAAGAATGACAGAAAAAGGAGGAAGAAGAGAAAGAAAGAAACAAAAAAAGAGAGAAAGTAAGAAAGAAACAGACAGAAAGCAGTCAGGTTCCTGGTCTCCATGGTAACCAGAGTAAATGTAATATTTAGAACAATTGTATTCCATTACCTTTATTTAATATAAAGTTATAATGTAAGATCATGCCAAACTAGTTGATATGGTGTTTTATTGAGAATTTACTGTTTTTAAGCAAGTTGAATTATTTGGTACAAAGTTTTTATGGTTACACCACTTAGACATTTTTGCCATAATCCTCTAATATATTCTCTCTAAATGGATTAAAAGCAGAAATTTGATGCTGGGTCCACAAAAAAAGAATGTGTGCAAGTTATTCATACGTTTATTTTCACCTTTTAACCCTTTAAATTTAAACTAAACCACATGGACACAAAAATAACGTCACTGATCCATAAATAAATAAATAAATAATCAATTAAAATTAAAAATCGAGTGTTTTTCTAAAAAGGCCCAAAATGCTGCGTCTGATTATTATTATTATTATATTTTAGTTAACAAACCGTGTAGAGAATAAGAGCAAAGTGAGTCGTCCGTCTTCTTCTTCTTTTTTTTCGGCGAGCTGACAGGAAGTGACAGATCGCCTGACGAGACAGAGACAGGAAGTAAAGACTTATCTGTTGTCTGTGGTTCATCTGCGACTCCTTTAACTCACTATCTTTCTCTCTTTCCCGCATCGCCATCCTTTATTTTTGCCCTTTTTTTGTGTTTTTTTGTTATGGCTCTTCTCCATCCTCCCTTCCTCCCTTCCTTCCTTCCTTCCTCCCTTCCTTCCTTCCTTCCTTCCTTCCTTCCTTCCTTCCTTCCTTCCTTCCTTCCTTCCTTCCTTCCTACCAATCCTCCTTTAATTTCTCCTCCTTTTTCCTTGAATGTTCTCCTTCACCACCTTTCCTCCACTTCCCCTTTTTTTCCTCCACCTTCTCTCCCATCCATCCCTTCTATTTTTCTCTCTTTCCCTCCCTTTCTCTCTCTCCTTCCCTCCTTTTCTTTCTCTCTCTCTCTCGTCAGGCTTGACCAAAGATGGCGGCGGTAGTGCGAACGCCGAGTCGCTTGAGGAGGTTCTTAATATTTTAGCAGAGGAGGGCTCTGATTGGATCTATGGCTTCTTCACCTTCCTCTATGACGTAGTGTCCTCACCTGTAGAGCGGGGCGAGGAAAAGGAGGAGGAGGAGGGAAAGGAGGAAGGGAAGGAGGAAGAGGAGGAGGCGGCGGAGGAGGATGAGAGGCAGGAGGAAGGTGGAGCGGTCGATGACGTGGAAGTCAAAGGAGTCATACTGGACCTCCAGAACCAATAGGAGGACAGGAAGCAGAGCCACAGCCAGTAACAAAGGCTCCCTGATCACAGCTTACTGGGACCAGACTGGGATGTAGTCCAGTCCGGCTGGAAGGAGGAGGAGGAAGAGGAGGTGCAGTGTGTATGTTGTGGTGCAGCCGACCTAATAGAGGAGTCTGGTTTCCACAGCAGGGGCCAAACTGGGCGGACTGGTCCTTTTTAAAAAGAAAACTCCACTCATCCTTAAACCATTGATTTTGATCAGAATATCGTTAATTTATTGGATTTATTGGATTTATATGATCAGCCTTTACTGGCCGATCATCTTTCTATATGAACAAAAGTCTTTAATATCATTTTCTGTTGTTTTTTTCCACAAACAACAAAATATTTTATAGGATTTAACGATTATTTTCATTATCGATCAACCTGCAGATTTTCTCCATTATTTGATGAATCGTTTATAATACGAAAAGTTAAAATAGTGACACCGTTTCTCAGAGGGGACGCTGATTTTGGTGTCTTCAATTTTCTAGTAGGCTTTACACGATCAGGATTTTTGGGGCCGATCACCGATCAAATCACGTTTTCTTTGTCCACGCTCCGTTTCTTAAACTCGGCTCCTCCTTGTGTTCCTTTATCCAGGTGCCTGATTAAATTTGTGGTGTTGAAACATTTTGCAGATACTTCCCCACGAGGTACTTTAGTGTTGCAACCAGGCGGGGAGTTCTGGTCCTCTGAAATGAGGCCAACGCGGAAGTAACTTAAAACTGCATTCTATCAAAAGGCCACCAGGGGGCGACCGTTTTGGTGTCAAAAGGACTTCCGTCTCTATACAAGTCAATGGAGAATTCACCAACTTTTCACTTGATTTCTAACCTCAGTAAACGTTTTCAAAATGTGTTTATGGTCTCAATCGCTAGTTTAAAGCCTTCTTCAATGCAGTATGATGTTCATTTGGGACATTTTGGCCTCCCTGATTTTATATGTGACGATAAAGCAGGGTATGCATGGCTTGTGTTTTATCTGTCTCATTTACTCCGAAGAAGTCCCACACCACCGACATGTTTGTTTGAATCCGACAGCTAATGATTCAAGATTCAAAAAACTTTATTGTCCGTCACATCGTTACAGGGCTCAAAACTAGCTGTCGGATTCAAACAAACATGTCGGTGTTGTGGAACTTCTTCTGCAATCTATGCAACGGGAGCATCTGCAAAAAGTTTCAACACAACAATGACGACATCGATCGGATTGGCGAATTAAGACATTACAGCCGATCTCACAAATTGCATAAAATGCTAAATATCGGCCGATCCGATGTAGCCGATCAGATAGGCGGAAAGCCTATTTTCTAGTTTCCTCTGATTTAAAAGTCTAAACTGTTAAAATAGTCAGTGAGGAGCCTTTTGGTACAGGCAGCGTCCCTGGTTCGATTCCAACAACGGACCTTTGCTACAGCTCATTCCTCTCTCTCTCTCTCTCTCTCTCTCTCTGTTTCCTTCCATCCACTGCCAAATAAAAGGCAAAAAAAGCACCAAAAATAAACCTAAAATACTCCGTTAACTGTCGTATATGTGACGGGCAAATCTTCACATTTAGGAAGCTGGAACCACTTTTGTTGTAAAATGATTTATTGATTATCAAAATAGTTGCTGATAAATGTTCTATTGAATTACTTTAATTGATCATTTATTCATCGTTTCATCTCTAATATAAACTCGTGCAAACAATCGACTGCTTGATAAATCGACTAATCGTTGCAGCTCTAATAATCATTAACCATAAATCCCAGTTATTCTGCTTTTAGACTAATTTCCTTCATTCAGCTACCAGTTTTAAATCATGTCTGAAAATCAACTTGCAGGAACTTGTTGAGAATAATTAACATTTATTTACCTTTTATTTGGTTTACATTTATATGTGTGTGTTTTTTTAAGTTGTTGGATCCTTCTAAATCTGCCTGAATCATTTATTCTCCAATAAGTCGTTTTAGAAGGTAAAAAATTCACTTTTGAACTTTATGAATCTTATTTTAATGATCCTGCAGTATTATATATTTTGTCCTATTTGGTGCCGGCTGATGCAAAACGTTGTCTGCAGTGTTTCTGTAGAAAGAAGTGAGCGTTCTGAAATGTTATGTTATGAAATGTTTGGTAAATAATCACTGGTAATGTGGATATAAAGACAAAGTGGGTAAAAGGTAAAAAAATAGGGCTAGAGCTTAGTCCGTTAAGTTCAGAAAATTACATCATTTTACATCATGCAGCATTTAAAACCAGGAAAAGACAACTCTGATGACATATCACGATATCCGAAATCTAAGACGATATCTAGTCTCATATCACGATATTGATATAATATCGATATATTGCCCAGCTCTACGTTCGAGTGAGAATTTACCACCAAACACCCGATAAATTGGAGATCCTGTTCCAATCAAACCAAGTGTTGCTGGAGGGTAAAAAGTTGTATTTGATGATACTTTAATCAATATAACAACGTCACCGCTCTGTTCTTTATGTTCTGCTGTGTTCACTCAGTGTTAATAAGACTTTATAATAACAATATAATACAATGCCTGCACGTTTCCTCCTGCAACCTTCTAATATTCACATTTGTAGGTGATATCCTGCTTTATTTGTATATCTGGGTCAGTGACTTTTGTTTGTGTCCATGTGGTTTAGTTTAAATTTAAAGGGGTTAAAATGTGAAAATAAACGTATGAATAACTTGCACACATTCTTTTTTTTTTTTGCTTTTAATCCATTTTGAGAGAAAAATACTAAATGTACATTTAAACAAACCTGATGCTGCTTTTAAAGTCTGTGTAAAGTAAGAATAAATATGTGTTCTGAGTTTGACATACCACAGAAAAGTGTGTTGTTAACCACCCTGCCAAATTTGAATGATTAAAAAAATCGACAAATATATGAAATTAGGCTTCAAAGTCTGCCTATTTCTCTGCTCCCAAACGCTGAAGCCCCGCCCCCTACCAAGTGTCAACTGTCAATCAAAGTCACCACCTCTACCAGAAACATGGACGCTAGGTCTGAGAGCTTTCTGCTGCTAACTCAGCTGCTAGCTCGGTGGCTAATTCAGCAGCTAGCTCGGTGGCTAACTCGGCGGCTAGCTTGGCGGCTAACTCAGCTAACTGTAGACTGTAGTAGTAGTGTGCGCTGAATGTATTTATACCTCTACAGCAGCAGGGGCGGGTTTATGCTAAGCCTAGCTCCACAATTCAAATCTAAATGGTTGAAATGCTTTTTACACCTTTTTTAGAAATACATTTATGACCTATTTAATGTGTTTAGAAGAAAATTTCTGAATTCACTTTATACGGTCTTTAAACGTTTTTTTTAACCCTTTTTTGTCACTGACCCATATATTAGAAATGTGATGATCAGTCTTCTTTTATCTTAGCGCTGCTCCTTATTTATGCCGCTCTTAACACTTTAAAGCCACAGTAACACTGTAAAGGTTTGTTATTTGTATTCTTTCTTACTCATAATGTGTTGACCACATTCATGTTTGATATTTGATTGTAACTCAGCAGGTCAGCGGTCGGTTGTGATAAACTTTTGCTCAGTTTATTGTTCATGAATCAGTTCAGATTGTGGATATTAAAATTCTGGAGTCGTGAGTTACAGCATCTGTTATTCAGCTGTTTTTACTGACACACTTCCTGTCCACTTCCTGTCCACTTCCTGTCCAAACACACTTGAAATTCCACCACTGCTTGCAGAGATATTCTTTGTAAAAGTAAAAAATCTCTCTTCTGTCAATCTGTTATCACTACATAAGTGTACTTCTTAGCAGATATAGAAGAAAGTAGAGAAATAATCCCATTATAATCTTAAATATTGAATGCAGTCTGAAGTATTTTCCTCATATGGATGTATTTAAAGTCCGTGTAGAGTAAGAATAAATATGTGTTCTGAGTTTGACATACCACAGAAAAGTGTGTTGTTAACCACCCTGCCAAATTTGAATGATTAAAAAAATATATGAAATTAGGCTTCAAAGTTGTGTAAAAATCAGCCTTTTTTTCTTCTCCCAAACGCTGTGGGAGTGCCCTCCGAGTCCGCTGAAGCCCCGCCCCCTACCAAGTGTCACCTGTCAATCAAAGTCACCACCTCTACCAGAAACATAGACGCTAGGTCTGAGAGCTTTCTGCTGCTAGCTCGGCGGCTAACTCAGTGGCTAGCTCGACGGCTAACTTGGCGGCTAGCTCGAAGGTTAACCAGGCAGCTAGCTCGGCGGCTAACTCGGTGGCTAGCTCGGCGGCTAACTCCGCTAACTGTAGACTGTAGTAGTAGTAGTTTGCGCTGAATGTATTTATACCTACAGCTGCAGGGGCGGGTTTATGCTAAACACTAAATCCAGACACAGAAATGTTGAAGCACAGTTTGTGAAGCCTAGCTCCACAATTCAAATCTAAATCGATGAAATGCTTTTTACACCTTTTTTTAGAAATACATTTATGACCTATTTAATGTGTTTAGAAGAAAATGTCTGAATTCACTTTACACAGTCTTTAATTATTTCTAGACAGCAGATTAGCTTTCAGTAGCTTCCATTAACTTTCTCTGCCGTCTGTTGGTTCAGATGAGAAGACGTTAAAAGGTGCCGCTTTCAGAAGAGACAGACTGAGAAAAGGTACCGTATAAAAACCTGTGTGTTTGAACATAATCATCACTCACACTGCACCGTACCCCCTGCTGACAATCCCGTCTGTTTCTAAACCTCATAGAGGACAAGAAACAGTCGAAGAAGAGAGGTAAAAGTAAAGGTACGGTCTCCTCTGCTCCTGCACGACTTCTGTTTGCTCCTCAGTGATTATAGTAAAGTGTTAGTAAAAGCTTTAACCCTCCTGTCGTCCTCCCGGGTCAAATTGACCCCATCTCTTTTCACTGTTCTTTCTTTCCTTCGTTCCTCCCTCTTTCTTTCATTTTTCCTTCGTTCTTCCCCTCCTTCCCTCTTTCTTTGCTCCCTCCTCCTTCCATACTTCTTTCCTCACTTCCTTCCATCCTTCCTTGCTTCCTTCCTTCCTCCTTTCCTTCCTTCCTTCTCTCCTTACTTCTGTCCTTACTTCCTTCCTCTTTTCCTCCTTTCCTTCCTTCCTTCCATCCTTCTTTCCTCCCTCCCTCCCTCCTTACTCCTTTCCTTTCCTTCCTTCCTTCCTTCTTTCCTTCCTTCCTTCCTTCCATCGTCCTTTTCATCCCTCCCCCCTCCTTACTCCTTTCCTCCCTTCCTCCTGTCCTTCCTTGACCTGAGGACAACAGGAGGGTTAACACTGCAAGGGTTCAATATGATCTAAATAAAAAAAAATAATAAATGAGACAATGAACTAAACGTCACAACTGATCGGTTTGTTTTGAACCATCCTAGAAGACGAGACAATAGAGGCTCCTGTTCCAGAGATGAAACTCACAAAAGGTACAAAAGGTTCAGAGTTCTGATCTTTCTGTGTTTGAGTTTGTGTGATTTACTGTCTGTTATTTAGAGTTTACATCAACCGATACTTCGTGTTCAGATGACCTCGTATCTATCTGTTGATGTGATCGGTCTGCAGCAGAAAGTAGGCAGCATGATCTCGCCATCTGACTGAACTTAACCTTCTCCGCCTTCACACAAATGTCCACTTGTATAATCCCTCTGTTATGGCGCTTTTCCACTACACAGTTCCAGCACGACTCGACTCGACTTGGGTTTTTCCTGTGTTTCCATCAGGGATAGTACCTCGTACCTGGTGCTTTTTTAGTACCTGCTCTGGTGAGGTTCCAAGCGAGCCAAGCCGATACTAAATGTGACGTCAATAGACTGCCGGCCACTGATTGGTCAGAGAGTCACTGGAAGAGTCATGAGCCGTCCCACACAAGAATCAAACCCGGCATTTTTAAACACCGGCTTGCTTGTTGTGATTTGGCGCTATACAAATTAAGATTGATTTTGCTTTGTGTGAGACAGAAAGCCTCACAGTACACCATCGCCTCCATGTCCTCCATTGTTTATCAATCAATCAATCTTAATTTGTATAGCGCCAAATCACAACAAAGTTATCTCAAGGCACTTTACACATAGAGCAGGTTCTTAACCGAACTCTTCAGGTTTTAATTTTAAAGAGACCCAACATTCCCACATGAGAAAGCACTTAGCGACAATGGCAAGAAAAAACTCCCTTTTAACAGGAAGAAACCTCAGGCAGAACCAGGCTCAAAGTGGGCGGCCATTTGCCTTGACCGGTTGGGGTATAGAGAAGAGAGAGAGAAGCACATTGAAAATAAACATTGAAGCTTGAAGGTCCGGGACTGGAATATGTCATCCCGGCTTCTTATGTGTTTTGTCGCGTATAAAACAAAGTCACAGCAGTTTCGCGGAGCCGTGCTATGACGACCCCGCCCACGTTGAGTAGGTACCTTCTTGTAATGGAAAAGGTCTGTCCTGGAATCGTGTCGAGTAGAGTCGTGCTGGAACTGTGTAGTGGAAAAGCGTCATTAGCGTCATCAGACCTGCTGTGATGTGTGAGGCTGAGCGGTTTGTTAAACTCTCTGTAGAGATGAAAGTGAAGCTGACAGTCTGTTTGTTCATCTCTGTGTCAGACGAGGCAGCAGAGGAGACGGCTGCTAGAAAGAACACGACCCGAGGTACTAAAAGCTGCTGTCTGCATGTCTGAAATGGACCCGTTTTGGTTTCTTTGGTCTGATCTGATTTGGTGTGAGCACGGCTTTGGTTTGAACGTTTAAAAAACATTTAAATGCATTTGTCAAATTTGTGAAATAACACAAACAAGCAGAGTTCTTGGTTGAATTCATAGTTGAGACACGATCGCTGTGTTTGTTTGCTAGTGACGTTTTTTAATAGTTTTTAGACAACAATAGAGGTCTACAGCACTGTTAGTAGATCAGTTCATTGTTAGTTTGGCTCCAAACATTAGATCGAGATGTTTAAAATAAGAAAAACATATAGATATCTATCTATATAGAAACCTTATCCTTTAAATATAGTTAGTTTGTTGATGATACAGTGATTTACATTGTACATGTTTACCATTTATAGAGCTTTCATAGCATTCAGATCATAATCAAAGCTTGTTCCTTCATTATGAAAAGTTTGTGATGTGTGTTTAACAGTTTTTGGACAACAACAGAGGGATCAGATATATCAGACTTTGATACACACACAATACTTCACTGGAAGATCAACAGGAGATCCCATTTTTCTGCAAGATGCTGATAACGTTTGGCCTTAATGCAACAACTAAACTAAGACTGGTGTTTTTGGTGTATTTTTAAAACTGATTATTATACTAGCAACTACAGTGTGATGATGTCATGCTCTGACAGTGATGCCTGCATTCGTAACACCGCCTTGGTTGCCGTGAGTTACCACATTAACAGCTCGGTTTGGATTAATCGGTACGCTAACGGTAAAGTCTCGTCTTTTAACTCAAACCTCAGACCGTCCCGTTCGAGGAGTCACGCTGCGCTCCGCTCTGCAAGAAGAGCTGAGGATGATCCACGAAAAGATGGAGGCCAAGAGGATCGCTCGCATCGCCCTGGCCGAGATCAGAGCCTTCCTCGCCGAGGAGGAGGAAGAGAAGGAGGCGGCATGGGCGCTGAAGATGAAGACGCTGGAGGCGGCCCAGGAGCAACTGAAGGAGGAGACAGAGAGGGTGGAGAAGGAGAAAGAGGAGAAGGAGAACATGGAAAAAGAGAAGGCAGAGAAGGAAATGATGGTAGAAGAGAAGGCAGATATGGAGAGGGAGAATGTGGAGAAGGAGAGGATTGAAAAAGAGAAGGCAGAAAAGGAAAGGATGGAAAGACAGATGGCTGAGAAGGAAAGGGTGGAGAGGGAAGCTAAAGAGAAAGCAGAGAAAGAGAAACAAGATATGGAGAGACTGGCCAAAGAAGAGAGGGAACAACTGGAGCGAGAGATAGCCGAGAAGGATAAGATGGAGAGAGAGCGTCTGGCCAGGGAACGAGAGAAAGAAGCCAAGGAGAAGGAGGAGAGGGAACGACTGGAGAAAGAGAGACTTGAAAAGGAAAGAATAGCAAAAGAGAAGGAGAGGATGGAGAGAGAGAAGGCGGAGAAGGAACGATTAGAGAGGGAGAGGCTCGAGAAGGAAAGGATCACCAAAGAGAAGGCGGAAAAAGAGAGACTGGAGAAGGAACGAATCGCTAAGGAAAGAGAGCGAATCGCCCGAGAGAAGGAACGACAAGAACAAGAACGGATCGCCAGAGAGAAGGCAGAAAAAGAAAGGCTGGAGAAAGAAAGGATCGCCAAGGAAAATGAAAGACTTGAGAAAGAAAGGATCGCCAAAGAAAAGGAAAGACTTGAAAAGGAAAGAATCGCCAAAGAAAAGGAAAGACTTGAAAAGGAAAGAATCGCCAAAGAAAAGGAAAGACTTGAAAAGGAAAGAATCGCCAAAGAAAAGGAAAGACTTGAGAAAGAAAGGATCGCCAAAGAAAAGGAAAGACTTGAGAAAGAAAGAATCGCCAAAGAAAAGGAAAGACTTGAGAAAGAAAGAATCGCCAAAGAAAAGGAAAGACTTGAAAAGGAAAGGATCGCCAAAGAAAAGGAAAGACTTGAGAAAGAAAGGATCGCCAAAGAGAAGGCAGAGAAAGAAAGACTGGAGAGGGAACGCATCGCTAAGGAAAGGGAAAGACTTGCGAGGGAGAAGGAGAGGATGGAAAGAGAGAGGGCCGAAAAGGAAAGACAAGAAAAAGAGAGAATTGCCAAGGAGAAGGCGAGGATGGAGAGAGAACGCATCGCCCGAGAGAATGCACGAATCGCTCAGGAAAAAGAGCGATTAGAGAAAGAAAGAGCGGAAAAGGAAAGAGCGGCGAGAGAACAGAGGGAAAGGATGGAGAGGGAACGATTGGCGAAAGAAAGAGAGAGAATGGCCAGGGAGAAAGAGAGGATCGCGAGAGAGAAAGAGCTGCTGGAGAGGCAGAGAGTCGCCAGAGAGAAAGCCCTCCGAGAAAAGATGGAGGCCGAGCGGCTGGCGAAGGAACGCAACGCCGCCGCTGCCGCCAAGAGACCCGAACACCCGGAGAGGAAAACCAACACGTCAATGCCGAGACATCCGACGGCAGAGAAGAAAACACGCGGCGCCGGAGTGAAAGCTCAGGAAGTCAGGAGGGAGAAGAGCGCGGCCGATGGAAAGAAGTAGTAACGTTATCGCACACGAAGATGCGATCTGATTCATGGTGCTCGGACTCAACGGCGTCAAATAACGTGTGAAATGTTTTAAACTGTGATTTTTGTTCTGTGACTGAACAGCTGGATCCTTCATTTAACAACAAGAACAAGTGTAGAGCTGCAACCAGTAGCCGATAAACAGTATAGTAAGTATTTATTATAGTTCAGTATCCGTTTGGAGTCATTTTAGAAGAAAACATTTCAAAATGGAAAAAAGCTCCAACACACTGTCTCACTCACTGTTGTATGTTTTATTAAATTACTGCTACGATACGATACGGTACGTTACGATACGATGCGATTCTATATGATACAATACGATACGATACGATACAATATGATATAGTACGGTATGATACAGTACGGTACGATACGATACGATACAGTACGATACAATACGATACGATTCTATATGATACAATACGATTTGATTACGATACAATATGATATAGTACGGTACGATACAATGCAATTCTATATCGTACGATAAGGTACAATACAATACGATATGGTACGATTCGATTACGATACAATACGATATGGAATTGTACGATAAATTACGATACAATACGATACGGTAAGATACATTGCAATTCTATATCGTACGATAAGGTACAATACGATACAGTACGATACAATACGGTACGATATAATACAATACAATATGGAATTGTACGATACGATACAATGCAATTCTATATCGTACGATAAGGTACAATACGATATGATACGATACGATACTATATGATACAATATGATACAATATGATATGATATACTTTATAGGGCCCGACCGATACTAGATTTTTGGGGCTGATGCCGATATTAGGGAATAAAAAAACGCAGATATCAACATTATTATACAATATATATCATGTGGAAATATATTGTTTCATTTTGCATGTTAGCCTGATGTCTGAAGTTCTTTGGTGGACTTTTCATGGTGAATAACGCAAAAGCAAATCGCCTCCATCTTCCTGCCTCATTATACCAGGTGTTTCATTATGAACTTCTTTTAAATATGTAAAATATTTGAACCTTCTGGTGTAACTTTGTTAAATGTGATGTGATGGATTCAACCGTTTACTGGAGGAAAAGTCTCAGTTTGTTATCTGTGCTGCTGAGAAGATGATGGATGTTAATAAGCATGAGAGGATCAGGAAATCCAAACCAGATTTCCCTCCATATATTTGATCATCTGCAGTATGATACAGTATAAAAGTTAATAACATAGACTGTATATAAGAAATGGACGTAACATCCGTGACGTCATCCATTGATTTGTGGACTGCTGCTTGAATGCCAATAGCACCGGGTCTGAGCAGCGCCATCTTGAATATTTCAGGTGCATGCTGGGAAAAATAAAAACATGGATTCTACTTATATGGGCATCAGGAGGAGCATGAGGCGCCCTCCTGAACCTGTGAACCAATCAACCTGTCAATCACGACGTAGCCACGCCCTAATGCATACCCTGCTTTATCGTCACATATAAAATCAGGGAGGCCAAAATGTCCCAAATGAACATCATACTGCATTGAAGAAGGCTTTAAACTAGCGATTGAGACCATAAACACATTTTGAAAACGTTTACTGAGGTTAGAAATCAAGTGAGAAGTTGGTGAATTCTCCATTGACTTGTATAGAGACGGAAGTCCTTTTGACACCAAAACGGTCGCCCCCTGGTGGCCTTTTGATAGAATGCAGTTTTAAGTTACTTCCGCGTTGGCATCATTGCAGAGGACCGGAACTCCCCGCTTGATTCTGATGCATTTAAAACCTTGTTAAGTTAGGAGACACTTCCTGATCGAGTCGTAAAAGAGTCGTATTGTCATTTTTATTTTTATGAGGTTGTTTCTTACTTGTGATTAAATAGTTTTTGCTCTATAGGAAACAGCTTTGGCCTCCACCATCCCAACGCTCTGACTCTGATCTATGCTCTTGTCTTATTGGTTGTTTGTAACTGTAATTATCTTTGGTTGGTTTAGTTTAGCTCAGAGCAGAAGTTAATAGTCTGTCATGTAGTGTAGTGTGTATATATGGGATGAATAATGCTGAATTTATCAGTGTCAGAGTGTATAAACTGATGTGTACAGCACATGTTTTTGCTGCAGGGCAGAAACTAAAACAGCTGCTTGCTTTTTGAATCAGTTCATTTCACAGCAGCAGCTTAAAAAACACTCAACAGCCTGTTTGTTTGTTTTCTGCTTTAACCTTCCTGTCGTCCTCCCGTCTGTTTTGACTGTTCCTTCTTTCCTCCCTTCTGTCCTTCCTTCCTCCATCCTTCATTCTCTCTTTCTTTCCTTCCTCTCTCTTTCCTCCCTTCCTTCTTTCCTTCTTCCATCCCCCTTTCTTCCTTCATTCTGTCCTTCCTTCCTCCCTCCATCCTTCTTTCATTCCCTCCTTCCTTCCTTCTCTCTTTCTTTCCTCTCCCCTATCTTCCTCCCTTCCTTCTTTCCTCTGTCCTTCTTTCCTTCCTCCCTCCCTCCTTCACTCTTCCTTTCCTCTCCCCTATCTTCCTCCCTTCCTTCTTTCCTCTGTCCTTCTTTCCTTCCTTCCTCCCTTCCTCTTTTCCTTTCTCCCTCCTACCTTTTTTTCCTTCTTTCCTCCCTCCCTCCTTCCTTCCTCCCTTCCTTCCTCCCTCCTTTCCTTCCTCCTCCCTTCCTTCTTCCTCCCTTCCATCCTTCCATCCTTCCTTCCTTCCTTCCTTGACTCGAGGACAACAGGAGGGTTAAATGCACCTTTGGGTCCTTTTTAAACGCAGGTTTAACTGTGTTTTTTATTGCTGTTACAAGTTTAAATGTATTATTCATCATCATTTAAATCATTTTGCAGCTCTGAACAGGTAAAGTTTTAATTTTACACTGAAAAAAGACGATAAAAAAACAGAAAAATGAACATAATGTGTATCAGAAGTGAAGTTTTTCCTGTTTTTTAACGAGATAATCGTCTCATTAACAACTACATCTCATTACCTTTCATTAGATCGGAAACACTGGATTAGTTAATTGACAGAAAAGTAATTAATCAACAATGCTGATAATCATTTACACATGAAGTGAGGACACTTTACATATAAATGAACGTCTGTTAGATTCAAGTTCCCAATTTTCTGACTTTTCATAGCAGAAAATATAGAAATAGATTATTAGACTAAAGTTTACAAAGCTTAGGTTTATTTTTTGCTTCTTGTAGCTTTTTCCTTAGTTTGCGTTTTCTTTGCTGCTCAAAACTAAAACTGCTTTTCCTTCAAAATGTGACAAAAAAAACCTTTTAATGAATAAACGTTGGTGTTCAGACGGAGGCGTGTTTGTCTTCCTTCTTGGTGTAAAAGGAGGTTTTAATCTCCTGCAGCAGCCTTTGTGTGTTAAACCTTTTGTGTTTAGTTTAGACGATTATATGAAAGTAAAAAGTCTGAATATAATGAGTAACGAGCATCACATCCGTCTTCCTCCACTCGGTCTCTATCTCACTGCACCACAGCTTCCTCCTCTGATCGCTCCAACACTCACACTTCCTTCCCCTCAGAAATATGATCCGGATCTCCTCGCCACTAAAACACTGTTCTGCTTTCTGAATATATGTAAATGTGTGAGTGATGGGTCTGTGTGTTATGATGAAGGCACTGTGACACTTAACTGAAAAACCGACTCAGTTATGAATGAACGGTCTTTCTTGTTGTCTTGATTTAAACAAACCACCACTGTGAGAAACTTTCATGTTTTTTTCATGGCTCTTAAAAAGTTAAAAAGCTATTTAAGGTGAAGTTTGAGGGTTCAAACCATCAATGGGCCCATAAATCTTACTTTAAGTCAAAGGTACTGAAGGTGTGAAGAGCTGATATTAACTTTTATCTAAGTAATCTATCAGTTCTATCAAAAGATAATTGTCAAAAATAATAACAGGGAAAAAAGCCATTAGTTGCAGCTTTATTAATCCTCCTGTTGTCCTCGAGTCAAGGAAGGAAGGGAGGAAGAAGGAAGGAAAGGAGGAAGGAAGGAAGGGGAGGGAGGGAGGGAGGGAGGGAGGAAGGAAGGAAAGGAAGGAAGGTAGGAGGGAGGGAGTAAAGAAGGAAGGAGGGAGGGAGAAAGGAAAAGAGGAAGGAAGGACAGAGGCAAGAAGGAAGGGGGGAAGGTAGGAGGGAGGAAGAGAGGAAGGAAGGACAAAAGAAGGAAGAAAAGGGGATGGAGGGAGGAAAGAAGGAAGGAAAGAAAGAGAGGAGGAAGGAGAGAGGAAAGACAGACGGGAGGAAGGGAGGAAAGAAGTAACAGTCAAAACAGACGGTGTCAATTTGACCCGGGAGGACGACACGAAGGTTAAAGGTGTCCAAAAAACAAACTAGAGGTGTCATATTATATACCTGAAACTCCAGAACCGGAACGACCGATAAACTGATATAGCTCCACGTCTATGATATATGAGGTGGATGTATGTGTGTGTGTCATTGTGTCTGATTGTTGAACCTCTAACCAATGAAACAGGGCTGAAACAGGCAGAGAGACCAGCTGTGGGAGACTCACCTGAAGAGAGGACAGGTGAGGACAGACACACACACACACACACACACACACACACATACACACTGACCTGATACCTGATACCTGAGACGACCAGCCAGCAGGTGTTTCACCTCGTTCCCACCTGTGAATCTCCTCCTGAGGGAGTGTCAGCCTCACCTGACCTCCGCTGAATGTAACAGCGATCCGCTTTGCTTCACACCCAGTCTGACACTGAGACGTTCTACTGGGGGGAAAACCCAGTCTCTCTCTGTTTGGGTCTTCTTTAGATCAGTATGTAGAGCAAGGCACTGCTGAATGCCTGGCACAGTCCTTTGCACTAACCCTTAGGGCTATTATATATATATATATATGTTATTTATGTGCAAAAAACCCTGGTACTCTATTCAGAGCAACACTCTTGTGCAATACTTGCAGCCTGAGGTCACAAGATTGTTTCCTAAACCTTGAGGCTTCTATATACTGCTGTAATATAATAGATACGTTCTGCTCCTGTTATCATTGGACATCCTTAACCTTTCTTAATGTGCTTCCAATGTAAGTGATGCAGGACCAAATCCACAGTCCTCTTTTCATATAACAATATTTTCCAAGCAGCTGAGACTCTAAAAAGACTCTAAAAGCACATGGACTCAAAGGACTGGGTCTCATCACTTCCATTGTAAACATTATGAAGGATCTTCTAATGGTCAGTATGAACAGGAGGAATCATTACAGTAAACATGATGAAGGATCTTCTAATGGTCAGTATGATCAGGAGGAATCATTACAGTAAACATTATGAAGGGATCTTCTAATGGTCAGTATGAACAGGAGGAATCATTACAGTAAACATGATGAAGGGATCTTCTAATGGTCAGTATGAACAGGAGGAATCATTACAGTAAACATGATGAAGGGATCTTCTAATGGTCAGTATGAACAGGAGGAATCATTACAGAGAGATAAACACACTTAATGCTCATTTAGGTTCCTGATTGTTGGTTTAAGACACAATTTTTAAAACTGTGAACTTGTCCTTTTAAGACTAGTTAACCCTCCTGTTGTCTTCGAGTTAAGGGAGGAAGATGGAAGGAAAGGAAAGTAGGAAGGAAGGAAAGATGGACGAAAGAAGGAAATAAGGTAGGAGGGAGTGAGAAGGAAAAGAGGAAGGGTGGAAGGAAGGACAGAGGAAAGAAGGAAGGGAGGAAGGTAGGAAGGACGGAGGAAAGAAGGAAGGAAGGTAGGAGTGAGAGGGAGGGAAAAAGGAAAAGAGGAAGGAAGGAAGGGAGGAAGGAGGACAGAAAGAGAAGGAGGGAGGGAGGAAGGAAAGAAGGAAAGAGAGAGAAGGAGGGAGGGAGGGAGGAAAGAAGGAAGGAACAGTCAAAACAGACGGGGTCAATTTAACCCGGGAGGACGACACGAAGGTTAATTGAAATCCATTATGTTTTTAAATAAAATATATATATCGTGACTTATTCTCTCCATCCTCTTAACTTTTTAAGTTTTAGAAACCAGTGAACATGCGTCTCAGTCGACCAATCAACAGGCTGCAGAGCCTCAGGAGGCGGAGCCAGCGGAGGACTCAGCCCCAGAGACTCCAACCGAGGAGGCTGCATCAGGTGGGCCGCAGCGTATGAACAGTATGCAATGAAGATATTAGATCTATCACTAAGTTTAATCAACCGGATAACCGACTTTATAGCAGTAAAAACTTTCAGGCTCCTGAGGAAGTCCAAGAGTTCATAAAAATCAGCTTCAGGGTTCTTGGGTTACTCAAAAATCTGAAGTAAATCCAGTAAATTAGACTTTTTTTTGGGGAATCCACAGAAAGCTTTTCCTCTCTTTGTTCTCTTTGACTGATGAAACAGTGTTTTATATTTAAAGTCATGTGAGCTGCTGTAACGTTTGAATACTAAATTCTGCTTTTTCTTTGCTTATTATACTTCAGATTATTTTCTTCTCTATTATCACACGATATGGCCAAAGGTATGTGGACAACATGTGGACAATGACCAGATGTGGACTGTGTCTGTTGAAGGAAATCTTACTACTGCATTACGCAACAATATTAGAGACGGTAGTGTTCTTCCTGCTGCTCCATTAAGAAATGGTTTTCCCAGTTTGTTGTGGAAGAAGTTGAGCGGCCTCCACAGAGCTCTGACCTTTAGGATGAACTGGAACACTGACTGCAGGCTGGACAAATAGACTAAAGATATATTAATATTATCTAAAGATGGAACTAGCATGGTACTTTGCATTGGAGCCATTGGATTTGGCGCCATCTTTCCCATTTGGAGCCAGGACCCATGGATTAATACCATGGACTGTTTATAAAGATATATTTATATTATATAAAGATGGAGATGCCGCAGTGTGAAATCATGCATTGGTACTGGTTTGAAGCCCAGAGTTGCAGCTTCTAGTCGGCGCCATCTTTTTCATTTGGAGCCAGGACCTTCCAAATAAGGAGTGCAGGGTGTTTCCTTTCACGCTCTGGAAACACGCCCCACTACCTTGGAAAGAAGCTAATAGTTTCTTACTGGGCAAACCGAGAAGTACACACTTGGAGATAACATTAATTACTTTAGCTAACATTGTGCTAACAGGGCAGGTATCGAAATCAAGCAACATCAAACTTCCTGGAACACAAACGCAGCAGCAGTGTGAAATCATGCATCAGTTCTTTGCATTGGAGCCGATTTCTAGTCAGCGCCATCTTTTCCGTTTGAGGCCAGGACCTATAGATTAATACCATAAGACTGTATATAAAGATGAAAGTAGCACAGTGTGAAATCATGCATTGGTACTTTGGTATTGGGGCTGATTTGAAGCGCAGAGTTGCAGCTTCTAGTTGGCGCCATCTTCTCCATTTGGAACCAGGACCTATACATTAATACCATAAGACTGTATATAAAAATGGAGGTAGCACAGTGTGAAATCATGCATTGGTACTTTGGTATCGGAGCTGGTTTGAAGCCCAGAGTTGCAGCTCATGGTCAGCGCCATCTTTTCCGTTTGGAGCCAGGACCTATGGATTAAAACCATAGACTGTATAAAGATATATCACATAAAGATGGAACTAGTGCTGTGAGAAATCATGCATTGGTACTTTGGTATCGGAGCTGGTTTGAAGCCCAGAGTTGCAGCTCATGGTCAGCGCCATCTTTTCCATTTGGAGCCAAAACCTTCCAAATAAAGAATAGCCTTCAAACTGAAACTCCCAAAATCTAAAAACATCATTGGAGCCAACTGTCAATAATCACAGCTGTCAATCAACGTCCACACAGCAGATATCTAAACCACTACAAGTTTAATAATTTCCACACTTATTAGATTCGGGTGTCCACATTCTTTTGGCCATATTGGATTATTTATTTTATAACACCTTTTTTTTTTACCAGCAGCTGTATTAATGCTAAACTTGCAGCTTTCTGTATCTGAATGCTCTCTTTAACTGCTGTCTGCCTTCACTGTGATCCACCTGTGTGATCAGCTGATGTGATGAAGGTAACATTATGGCTCCTGTGTGTGTGTCTGTGTGTCTGTGTGTCTGCCAGTCTCTGGATCTCACGATGTGGAGTCTGAAATCCAAGGTTGGTGCTTCCTTCACTGTGGCTTCAGAAGCTGCTGCATGTCATCACCTCGTTGTCGTTGTTGTTGTTGTTGTTGTTGTTGTTGTTGTTGTTGTGTGTGATGCTGCATTCAAGCTGCTTTGAATGTGATGTTATACTTCACTCCTCTCCATACAGTGGTTCTATGTAGTTCTCTGTGTTCACATTTGTCCAGGGCTGCAACTAACAATTATTTTCATTATTGATTAATTGAATTTTAATTGTTTCTTAACCTTCGTGTTGTCCTCCCGGGTCAAATTGACCCCGTCTGTTTTGGCTGTTCCTTCTTTCCTTCCTTCCTTCCTTCCTTCCTTCCTTCCTTCCTTCCTTCCTTCCTTCCTTCCTCCATCCCCCTGTCTTCCATCCTTCATTCCTCCCTCCTTTCCTTCCTTCTTCCTCCCTTCCTTCCTTCTTCCTCCCTTCCATCCTTCCTTCCTCCCTCCCTCATTTCCTCCCCCTACCTTCCTCCCTTCCTGCTTTCCTCTGTCCTCCTTTCCTTCCTTCCTTCCTCTTTTCCTTTCTCCCTCCTACCTTCCTTCATTCCTCCCTCATTTCCTTCCTTCTTCCTCCCTTCCTTCCTCCTTTCCTTCCATCTTCCTCCCTTCCATCCTTCCTTCCTCCCTCCCTCCTTTCCTTCCTTCCTCCCTCCCTCCCTCCCTCCCTCCTTTCCTTCCTTCTTCCTCCCTTCCATCCTTCCTTCCTCCCTCCTTTCCTCCCCCTACCTTCCTCCCTTCCTGCTTTCCTCTGTCCTCCTTTCCTTCCTTCCTCTTTTCCTTTCTCCCTCCTATCTTCCTTCCTTCCTCCCTCCCTCCCTCCTTTCCTTCCTTTCCTTCCTTCCTCCCTTCTTCTTCCCTTACTTCTTTGACTCGAGGACAACAGGAGGGTTAACTTTAAAATGTCAGTAAATAGTCAAACAAAAAATGTCTGTTATGATTCAAACACAGCAAGGCGGCTCCTCAAATTTCACATTTAAAAACACAAACTTTTAATATTCAGTTTACTTTCATATCTGATAAAAAAAAAGCATAAAATCATCACTTTTTTAAGAAGCCGGATGTCTCACACACACACACACACACACACACACACACACACACACACACACACACACACACACACACACACACACACACACACACACACACACAGGTAGTTGCAGCCCGATGTCTCTGTTTTCTGTGTTTTAAGCTGCATATAATACTAAGTCTAATCAAATAACCTTAATCAGAGATTCAAAGATATAAAACAATATTTAATCGATAAAGCAGTTAAAGGTCAATAATAGTTTTATGCATCAGGAGAATATTTATTAGATATATAGATTTTATTGATTTTATTGATTTTATTGTGATTTTAAACTGGGAAAGCTGTTTAACTACACTTAGAAGTAGACAGCAGTCTTGTTGCCGTGGCGATCACAGCATCACCTGCATACGTCTGTGTGTCTCCTCGTCGCTCAGAGCTTTAAAACGTCACCTGATCTTCTTCCCTTATCATCATCATCATCATCATCATCATCATCATCATCATCATCATCACCACCTTCCACCTGCTCCGACACGTCCTGTTAATCAGCATCATGTGTGTGTGTGTGTTTAAACGTGTGTGTGTGTGTGTTTTAATGTATCTCCAGCTGCCGTCCCGCTGCCTCCGCTGGTGGAAGACGACTTTGTTCCCGGTCAGTTAAACACAAACGTTTCTATTATTTATATTATTTCAAGGAATTTGTCGTCCTCCCTTCTCTTTTGACTGTTCCTTCCTTCCTTCCTTCCTTTCCTTCCTCCCTTCCTTCTCTCCTTCCTTCCTTCCTCTTTCATTCCTCTCGTCCTTCTCTCCTTCCTTCCTTCCTCTTTCTTTCCTCTTTCCTCCCTCCCTTCCTCCTTTCCTTCCTTCATTCTCTCCTTACTTCCTTCCTCTTTCCTCCCTCCTTTCCTCCCTCCCTCCCTTCCTCCTTTCCTTTGTTCGTTCGTTTGTTCCTTCCTTCCTTCTCTCTTTACTTCCTTCCTCTTTTCCTCCTCACTCCTTTTCTCCCTCCCTCCCTTCATTTCCTTCCTTCATTCCTTCATTCCTTTTTCTTTCCTCCCTTCCTCCTTTCCTTCATTCGTTCGTTTGTTCCTTCCTTCCTTCTTCCTTTCCTTACTTCCTTCTCTCCTTACTTCCTTCCTCCCTTCCTCCTGTCCTTCCTTGACCTGAGGACAACAGGAGGGTTTTTCCCGTCTGCTGATTTCTGTGTTTTTATGTCTTGTGATAAATCTGAATGTCTGTTTTCAGATGATCCTCGAGGAGACAGCAGTCATCCTTACGGTCAGACAGGTTTCTCTCTCTCATGTTTCTTCTGTTCTTCACTAAGTTTTCATTGTTTTCTGCATGATTTCACTCCTGCTGATATATATATATTTGTTACTGATTTCCTTCTTCTTTAATTCTCCTTTTTCAGAGCATGAAGATGACACCATCGACACAAGTGGAGGTGAGACATTAAGCATGAGGATAAGATGAGGTTTATTAGGCTGTAGTAGTAAGAGTAGTACACAGATGTCCCTTCCTTCCTTCCTTCCTTCCGTCTGTCCTTCTTCCCTCCCTCCTCCTCTTTCTTTCCTTCCTCTCTCTTTCCTCCTTTCTGTCCTTCCTTCCTCCCTCCCTCTTTCCTTCCTTCCTTCCTTCCTTCCTTCCTTCCTTCCTCTCTTCCTTCTTTCCTCCCTCCCTCCTTCTCTCTTTCTTTCCTCCCCCCTAGCTTCCTTCCTTCTTTCCTCTCTTCCCCTTTTCCTTTCTCCCTCCCTCCCTCCTTCTCTCTTTCTTTCCTCCCTCCTTTCTTCCTTCCTTCTTTCCTTTCCTCTCTCCTTTCCTTCCTCCTGTCCTTCCTTCCTCCCTCCCTCCCTCCTTTCCTTCCTTCTTCCTCCCTTCCTTCCTTCCTCCCTCTTTTCATTACTTCTTCCTCCCTTTCTTCCCTCCTTCCTCCCTCCTTTCCTTCCTTCTTCCTCCCTTCCTTCCTTCCTCCCTCTTTTCCTTCCTTCTTCCTCCCTTCCTTCCTTCCTTCCTTCCTCTCTTCCTTCCTTCTTCCTCCCTTCTTTCCTTGCTTCCTACATTCCTCCCTTCCTTCATTCCTCCCTTCCTTCCTCCCTTCCTTCCTTCTTCCTCGAGGACAACAGGAGGGTTAAATGTTGTTTTTTTATGAACATCAGCAGTAAAACACTGAACCTTATGATGTTTTCTGTGTTTGTTGTTGCAGCTTTAGTGGAGGAGACGCCGCCTCAGCAGAGTGAAGGTTTGACTCATTTTTTTGAAAATTTGAGAGAGAAAAAAACACCTTAAAAACTTTTCTTTTAGCCAGAAATCGGATTATTTATCCTCATAGAAATAAGGCTCAGTGAAAATGTGAAATGATATTTGCACCATTTTTTACCATGATACATATTACACATTTTATCCTCATAGAGAGAAAGAAAGAAAGTAAAGTGAGGAAGGAAAGAAAGAAAATTAGGAAAGAAAAGAAAGAAAGAGAAAAAGGGAGGAAAAGAAAGTAGTAACCACAGTAGAATGATAAATATAACATATTTCATCACCTACAGTGTATTTATTAGACTTATACTAATAATGACTTCATTTAAAAACATCAAATTAAAAGAAGATTTTTTGGGTGTTTTCTACATTTAAATTTTAACATGAAATACTAATATAATGTATTTATAGCAATAATACTAATATAATGTATTTATAGCAATAATACTAATATAATGTATTTATAGCAATAATACTAATATAATGTATTTATAGCAATAATACTAATATAAGGTATTTATAGCAATAATACTAATATAATGTATTTATAGCAATAATACTAATATAATGTATTTATAGCAATAATACTAATATAATGTATTTATAGCAATAATACTAATATAATGTATTTATAGCAATAATACTAATATAATATAATATAGCAATAATACTAATATAATGTATTTATAGTAATAATACTAATATAATATATTTATAGCAATAATACTAATATAATATATTTATAGTAATAATACTAATATAATGTATTTATAGCAATTACTACTAATATAATATATTTATAGCAATAATACTAATATAATGTATTTATAGCAATAATACTAATATAATGTATTTATAGCAATAATACTAATATAATATATTTATAGTAATAATACTAATATAATATATTTATAGTAATAATACTAATATAATATATTTATAGCAATAATACTAATATAATATATTTATAGTAATAATACTAATATAATGTATTTATAGCAATAATACTAATATAATATATTTATAGCAATAATACTAATATAATGTATTTATAGCAATAATACTAATATAATGTATTTATAGCAATAATACTAATATAATATATTTATAGTAATAATACTAATATAATTTATTTATAGCAATAATACTAATATAATGTATTTATAGCAATAATACTAATATAATATATTTATAGCAATAATACTAATATAATGTATTTATAGCAATAATACCTAATATAATATATTTATAGCAATAATACTAATATAATGTATTTATAGTAATAATACTAATATAATATATTTATAGTAATACAGGCTTCATTTCACCTTTTCTTTATTTCCACATTGTGGTTTTAACATTGAAACATCTGTTTAGCCTCGGAGTGATTTCAACACATCGTACCGGTTCATTATTAAATCTCTTTAGAGGAAACGTTGAGTAACTCTGTTCCGCTTTCTCTGGAACCGATTATGTTTCTTCATCTCGCTGCTTTACTCCGAGAGAAACTCTTCATCACTTTACTAGGACTAGTCTGAACCTTCCTGTCG
>NC_084989.1:23882697-23910197 GCF_963691925.1 Scomber scombrus
ATTTATCATGTTTTTATTTGTTATTATTTATTTATGATGTCATTGTTATGTATGATGTCATTGTTATTGATGATGTCATCGCTCCTCTCTCTCTGTCTCAGGGGAAGTTGGACGAGGCGGTTGAAAGCTTTTGAGACGTTGGTGCAGCAGCATCCACAGAGCCCTCGCGCTCGCTACGGGAAGGCTCAGGTACACTGTGTGTGTGTGGTGTGTGTGTGTGTGTGTGGTGTGTGTGTGTGTGTGTGTGTGTGTGTGTGTGTGTGTGTGTGTGTGTGTGTGTGTGTGTGTGTGTGTGTGTGTGTGTGTGTGTGTGTGGTTTTTTGGTGTGTGTGGGTGTGTTTTTAATGTGTGTGTGTGTGTGTGTGTTTAATGCGTGTGTGTGTGTGTGTGTGTGTGTGTGTGGTTTTTTGTGTGTGTGGGTGTGTTTTTAATGCATGTGTTTTTAATGTGTGTGTGTGTGTGTGTGTTTTAATGCGTGTGTGTTTTTTTAATGTGTGTATATGTGTGTGTGTGTGTGTGTTAAATGTGTATATATGTGTGTTTTTTAATGTGTGTGTGTTTTTAATGTGTGTATATGTGTTGTGTGTATTTAATGTGTATATATTGTGTGTGTGTGTGTATGTGTGTATATATGTGTGTATATATATATGTGTGCGTATTTAACTTGTGTATATATGTGTGTATATGTGTGTATTTAATGTGTATATATATGTTTATATATATCTGTGTTTAATGTGTATTTATGTGTGTTTAATGTGTGTGTATATGTGTATATATGTGTGTGTGTGTGTGTGTGTATATGTGTGTGTATATATGTGTGTATATGTGTGTATATGTGTGTATATATGTGTGTATATGTGTGTATATGTGTGTATATGCGTGTTTAATGTGTGTGTATATGTGTGTATATGTGTGTATATGTGTGTATATGTGTGTATATGTGTGTTTAATGTGTGTATATGTGTATATATATGTGTGTGTGTGTGTGTTTTTAATGTGTTATATATGTATATATGTGTGTGTGTGTGTGTGTGTGTGTATATATGTGTGTATATATGTGTGTGTATTTAACTTGTGTGTATATGTGTGTGTGCAGGCGGAGGACGACCTAGCAGAGAAGCAGCGCAGTAACGACTTGCTGCAGAAAGCCATCAACACCTACAGAGAAGCAGCTGAGCTTCCTGACGTGACCTCTGACCTCCTGAGAGCGACGCTGAAGAAACGAGCTGAGCGGCAACAGTTCCTCGGTAACACACACTTTCATTATCTCTTCTTTACTTCCTGTTTATATTTATTACACACACCTCTGGTACTGCTGGAATCAGGAAGAGACTGAACATTATCTTCAAAGATCCTCTGCTCTGTTTCTGAGTCACCTTTTAGTGTTTCTGATACTTTCACAAGAAACTTCAGGAGGTTTCCTTCCTGACAGGACTGTATTTATGGCTCAGTGAAAGAAAGAAAGAAAGAAAGAAAGAGAAAGAAAGAAAGAAAGAAAGAAAGAACAAGAAGATGAAGGAAGAAAGAAAGAAAGAAAGAACAAGAAGTAGGAGGAAAGAAAGACAGGAAGGAAGAAAGAAAGAAAGAAAGAAAGAAAGAAAGAAAGAAAGAACAAGAAGTAGGAGGGAAAGAAAGAAAGAAAGAAAGAAAGAATAAGAAGTAGGAAGAAAGAAAGAAAGAACAAGAACTTGGAGGAAAGAAAGAAGAAAGAAATAATAAGAAGTAGGAGGAAAGAAAGAAAGAAAGAACAAGAAGTAGGAGGAAAGAAAGACAGGAAGAAAGAAAGGAAGGAAGAACAAGAAGTAGGAGGAAAGGAAAAAAGAAAGAATGAAAGAAAGAATAAGAAGTAGGAGGAAAGAAAAGAAAGAACAAGAAGTAGGAGGAAAGGAAAAAAGAAAGAATGAAAGAAAGAATAAGAAGTAGGAGGAAAGAAAGAAAGAACAAGAAGTAGGAGGAAAGGAAAAAAGAAAGAATGAAAGAAAGAAGTAACCACAGTAGAATTGATTTCAGTCTTAATTTTTCTGTAGTGAATTGTTGTCATGGTGATGAATGTTTCCTCAAAAAGGTGATTGGCCAGTACGGGGATCGAACCCGCGACCTTGGCGTTATTAGCACCACGCTCTAACCAGCTGAGCTAACCGGCCGTGCTAACTGTTGCGCAATCAGTCTCATCAGCTGGTCGAAGGTTTGGTCTCCATCTGGATGTTCGGGACTGTTTCACACATATTAGAGTAATGGTTTGCTGTGTTTGTGTGTGTGTGTGTGTGTGTGTGTGTGTGTGTGTGTGTGTGTGTGTGTGTGTGTGTGTGTGTGTGTGTGTGTGTGTGTGTGTGTGTGTGTGTGTGTGTGTGTGTGTGTGTGTGTGTGTGTGTGTGTGTGTGTGTGTGTTTTTATGTGTGTGTTTGTGTTTGTGTATTTTTATGTGTGTGTTTTTATGTTTGTGTTTTTTTATGTGTTTGTGTTTTTATGTGTGTGTTTGTGTGTTTTTATGTGTGTGTGTTTATGTGTGTCTTTTTATGTGTGGGTTTGTGTGTTTTTATGTGTGTGTGTTTTTTATGTGTGTGTGTGTGTGTGTTTGTGTGTTTTTATGTGTGTGTTTGTTTTATGTGTGTCTTTTTATGTGTGGTCCAGTTTTGATGACTTGTGCTCTCAGCTCTCTGTTATAAAGCAGCAGAGTATTTATCAAACCCAAAACTCCTTCATTAATTTTTGACAGAATGAAATCAAGGAGTTCACTTCCATCCTTTATTCAGCCAGTTTGAGCCTTTAAGCTCCAGGAGGCGCTATAGAGTCAACTAAACATGTATTTAAGAAGTCGTTCATCCTGAGAACCATCAATGATTTTATCTCTACAAAGTGACTCATGAGATTTAAACCACAGATATGAATGTGTCTCTCTTTACTGTAAGGATTGTGGTATCATGTTATGGGGACACCTAGTGGACATAGTGCGTATTACAGGTTACATGGCCAGTACGGGGGATCGAACCCGCGACCTTGGCGTTATTAGCACCACGCTCTAACCAGCTGAGCTAACCGGCCATGAGATGATGATGTCACTTAGATATTAGATGTGATTTTTCCGTCTATGTACAGCCGCTCTATACTCTTCTATTCTAAAGTGACTCCCACATATCCAGGATGAGTCTAGTGGCCATATCTGTACTAAGAGGCTTCCATACTTCTGTCATCACTTAACCTTCCTGTCGTCCTCCCGGGTCAAATTGACCCTGTCTGTTTTGACTGTTCCTTCTTTCCTTCCTTCCTTCCTTCCTTCCTTCCTTCCTTCCTTCCTTCCTTCCTTCCTTCCTTCCGTCTGTCCTTCCTCCCCTCCCTCCTTCTCTCTTTCTTTTCCTACCTCTCTCTTTCCTCCCTTCCTTCTTTCTTTCCTCCACCCCCCCTTTCTTCCTTCCTTCTGTCCTTCTTCCTCCCTCCCTCCTTCTTTCCTTCCCTCCTTCCTTCCTTCCTTTCCTTCCTCCCTCCCTCCCTCCTTCTCTCTTTCTTTTTTCACGCCTACCTTGTTCCCTTCCTTCTTTCCTCTGTCATTCTTTCCTTCCTTCTCCCTTACTCTTTTCCTTTCTCCCTCCCTCCCTCCTTCCTTCTTTCCTCTGTCCTTCTTTCCTTCCTTCCTCCCTTCCTCTTTTCCTTTCTCCCTCCCCTCCTTCCTCTTTCCTCTGTCCTTCTTTCCTTCCTTCCCTCCTTTCCTCTTTTCCTTTCTCCCTCCCTCCCTCCCTCCTTCCTTCTTTCCTCTGTCCTTCTTTCCTTCCTTCCTTCCTCCCTTCCTCTTTTCCTTTCTCCCTCCCTCCCCTCCCTCCTACCTTCCTTCCTTCCTTTTTTCCTTTCCTCCCTTCCTTCCTCCCTCCTTTCCTTCCTTCTTCCTCCCTTCCTTCCTTGACTCGAGGACAACTGGAGGGTTAAATACATTTATTATAAAATACTGAGAAGTGAATGTGGTGTTTGTGTTTTTGTTTCTGTCTCCGTCTCAGGTCGGATGCGTGGGTCTCTGGCGACTCTAGAAAAGTTAGTGCAGCTCTTTCCAGAAGACGCCGCTCTGAAGAACGACCTGGGCGTCGCTTACCTGTTGCTAGGCGACAACAAGGGCGCCAAGAGGGTCTACGAGGAGGTGTGTGATCGATGTCAGCCTTATGTTAGCTTTCATGATTCCTTAGAGTTACAGTTTCGTGGTAAAGACTGTAGTCGTGTTGTTCTTTATTCTGATTGGCTGTCTGTCCTCTGTGCCCCGCCCACCACCAGGGTTCTGGCGGTTGCCCCTGGCGACGGCTTCGCTAAAGTTCATTACGGCTTCATCCTGAAGTCAGAGAACAAGATAGCAGAGAGTATACCATACCTGAAGGTACACACACTCACTCTCACACACACACACACACACACACACACAGTTGCACGCACACACACACACACACACACACACACACACTCATACACACACACACACACACACACACACACACACACACACACACACACACACACACACAGACACACATGTTCATACAGTAAATTAGAGAATCAAACTGAAAGTCTTTTCTCTTGTTTAGATGTAAATGTGATAAAGTGATAAAAGAAGTCGCAGCTTCTCAACTCTTTGTCTTCTTCTCTGTTCTCAGAGTTCATGTCAGTTTCAGTTTCAATCATTTATTTCATTTACTTGAATGTTGTATCGCTGTGTTTTGATCTTTCCTCTCATCCGTCTCTCTGACCGCAGTATTTTGTCTCACACATGCAAACTTAAAAACCAACCATATAAAAACCTGCTGACCTGTGCACATCTGACTGGATCCTTTATGGGAACCTGGTTTATACATAAAATCAGATTCATGCAAAAAATGCTGATTAAAATAATACTATGAGGAACACTGAGAGCTATAGAGACAGAGAGTTTACTCCTTTTTCTTTTTTTTTAAGTGCAAAGTTTTTAAGTTTTATAAAGGTTGAACATAAAATACAAACCAAAAAATACAGAACAATCAGGTCACCAAGGGGGATAAATTATGGTGTATCACATGGGTGAGGGGTAAAGGGTTGCTGGCATAAGCCAACCGCCCTGGGTGGAGTCTCTCCCATGTAAATCTATCCAGTCTAGATAGGGAGTGGGGAAGGTGTCTTGTCAGATATATCCATAGGGCACAAACAAGTCAGAAGCAGGAAATGATAAAAAAGTTCATGAGCAGTGATATTAGAAAGGGAATTTCTAGAGTAAGTTACTGTCAGTCTTACAACATTAATTGACATTAAACCAGTTGATTACAGTATAGTGAGCAAATAAAGGAAAAAGGAAAGAGGCATTATTCTATATCCTTTACTCACTTACATACAATAGCCATTTCGACCAATACTTCTGGGCTTTATTACCATGAGAGTTTACTCCTTAAAGGGAAATAACCTTGTTTGTTTTCCATTTCATGTCTTTCTGTTCATTAAGATGATTTCAGTCCTGGCTTTTTATTTCTGATGGACTCTTCATGATGGATGATTATAAAGAGCTCCAGCTGTGTTTAAGGAGGGGAACCTTCTTCATGGTCCATCTTATTTGTGGATCTTTTGTTTTGTTTTTTCAGCGAGCCAAGACAATTATACTTTTGGGTATCTTATGAATAAATGTGGGCTTCACACAATCAACATCTGAACCTCTCCTCTCTGTCCGTGTTTCTCTCCAGGAGGGTTTAGAGTCCGGGTGAACCCGGGACCGACGACGGCCGCTTTTATTTCCACCTGGGAGACGCTCTGCAGAGGGTCGGAGACGACAGCGTGAGTCACACAGACACACACACACACACACACACACACACACACACACACACACATGCAGTACATTGTATTTCCAAACATAAATGCTTTATATAATAATAATAATAATAATAATAATAACAGACTGATGAACACATTCAGTCCTGCAGTAAGGTCTGTTGACCACACGATGGCGCCAGATAGTCTGTTCTGAACTAAACTGAACAGAAACCAGATTTAGTGACTGAAACAAAACACCTTAAATTTACCTTAAAACTAATTACAACCTTAAAAATGAGCCAATAGTTTCCTCAACATCTGGCTAACACAAAATCTACTCATTGCTTTGAGTATATTAATTTATCATCTTCCTGCCTGGTACACTCACTTAAATATTATACATCTTATAATATCCAGTATTCTCATAAAGGCCAGCAGAGTTGTTGTCAAACCCCAAAACTTTTTTACATTTTTTTTTAAGTTTTATTTTTGCGCATTTTCTGCCTTTTATTTGAAAGTACTTTAGCACAGAGGAAATAGAGAGAGAGAGAGAAAGAAGAATGACCTGCAGCAAATGTCCCTTTTCTCTTTTTTTCTGACAATCCTACAGTACATGTATTCTATTAACCCTTACACACTTTTCAGGGTCAAGGTGTCAGTGTTATCTCAAAGCTCATTTGGCCAGTACGGGGATCGAACCCGCGACCTTGGCGTTATTAGCACCACGCTCTAACCAACTGAGCTAACCGGCCATGTGATGCACTGTTCGTTCAATCGTTCAATCAACCAATCAACCAATCAACCAACCAACCAACCAACCAACCAACCAACCAACCAACCAACCAACCAACCAACCAATCAACCAACCAAACCAAACCAACCAATCAACCAACCAACCAACCAATCAATCAACCAACCAACCAGCCAACCAATCAACCAACCAACCAACCAATCAATCAACCAACCACACATAGAGCAGGTCTAAACCGAACTATTTTTAAAGAGACCCAACATTCCCACATGAGCAGCATTTGGTGACAGTGGAGAGAAAAAACTCCCTTTTAACAGGAAGAAACCTCAGAACCAGAACCAGACTCAGAGTGGGAGAACATCTGCTTCGACCGGTTGGGGAAGAGAGGAGAGAGAAGCACATTTAACTATGATCTAATTTCTCTTTCTGCATTGATTTTCATACAAAGTCTAATGGAAGATTTTTTAGTTTTTGAGTAATTTTTCTCAAGTGAATGTAGTCATGGTGATGAAAGCTTCCTTAAAAATCTCATTGGCCAGTACGGGGATCGAACCCGCGACCTTGGCGTTATTAGCACCACGCTCTAACCAACTGAGCTAACCGGCCATGTTATATCATATTTAACCAGGCGGGGAGTTCCAGTCCTCTGAAATGAGGCCAACCAGGAAGTGACTTAAAACGGCATTCTATCAAAAGGCCACCAGGGGGCGACCGTTTTGGTGTCAAAAGGACTTCCATCTCTATACAAGTCAATGGAGAATTCACCAACTTCTCACTTGATTTCTAACCTCAGTAAACGTTTTCAAAATGTGTTTATGGTCTCAATCGCTAGTTTAAAGCCTTCTTCAATGCAGTATGATGTTCATTTGGGACATTTTGGCCTCCTGATTTTATATGTGACGATAAAGCAGGGTATGCATTAGGGCGTGGCTACGTACATGATTGACAGGTTGATTGGTTCACAGGTTCAGGAGGACAGATAGACTGCAGGAAATAGCCGTGAACTTGTTTCACACCGACAGTTTTCTCCTGAGTTTTGTGGTTATAGTCGTAACAGCTAACTTGGTTAGCATCACCAGGTTGCCGGTGTAGACTGTGGTAGATCCAGTCCTCGCAACCTCCCCCGCTCCGTCCTCATGCTCCTCCTGATGCCCATATAAGTAGAATCCATGTTTTTATTTTTCCCAGCATGCTCCTGAAATTTTCAAGATGCTCAGATCATCTTTGCAGTCTAGGGTTCAGAGTTTGTGTGTTATGGTAACACGTGATGAAAGGTCCATAATGTCCGTCCTCAGTCTAACATAGATAATATTACTTTTCTTTGTGTATAATTAGTTAATTGTTGGGTTTTGATCAGTAAAGGATCTCATCTTCTCTTTCTGCATTGATTTTCATACAAAGTCTAATGGACATTTTATCAGTTTTTGAGGTTGATGATTTGAGTTGTAATTTTTCTCAAGTGAATGTAGGTCATAGTGATGAATGCTTCCTTAAAAAATCTGATTGGCCAGTACGGGGATCGAACCCGCGACCTTGGCGTTATTAGCACCACGCTCTAACCAGCTGAGCTAACCGGCCATGTAGATTCATATTTAACTCTGTGTTTCCGACAGAAAATGAACGCTTTTTCATTTGGTTGAGCTTTGCAGAGGTATAAATGGTGTTCAGTGTTGTTCCATGAATGGATGTATTTGCTCTGTTCTGATGGGTCATAGACTCTGTTTGACAGAAAGTTCTGCTCACACTACTGAAAACCCCAAAACGTACTGATTGGCTGAACTTTCTCCTCAAATCTTTTGTCTGGTTTCTGCCTCTGTGACGGATCATGACTGGTGAATGATCTGTGTCACTTGTAGATGTTTGAAGGTTTGTGAACCGAGAGAGATTTCAAACCTTTGTTCATTTGTCAGAGCGGATGTGAACGTTCTCACCTGGTTATTAAAGATGTATTTTGGTTCATTTGGATATTTTTCTGTGTGTAAATAAATCTTATGACTTATATCAGCTGATTCAGACCAATTACAGGTTTGATTCCTTCAGTCGTTTTACATGTTGGTACATTTTTTAAGTTCTTTGATTGGACTATAAACTCTTCAGTAATGAGGATCTTGCTGAGTTGGTGTTATCTCAAAAGCTGATTGGCCAGTACGGGGATCGAACCCGCGACCTTGGCGTTATTAGCACCACGCTCTAACCAGCTGAGCTAACCGGCCATTAGTGACAGATTGCTCGCTCAGAAGAGCTGGCTTTATTAATAGAAAACGAATAGTTAGTTTCATTGTAAATGCTTGTTTCTAAAAGCTAAATTGAAGAGACATTTAGTGAATAATAATAATAATTGTCTTTGTAAAGCACCAAAAGCTTTTTCATCATGCAACAAAAAGATAGTTACAAATAAAATCATCCATTAACCTTCGTGTCGTCCTCCCGGGTCAAATTTACCCGTTTGTTTTGACTGTTCCTTCCTTCCGTCCTTCCTCCCTCCCTTCCTTCCTTCCTTCCTTCCTTCCTTCCTGCTTTCCTCCCTTCCTTCCTTCCTTTCCTTTCTCCCTTCCTTCTTTCCTCTGTCCTTCTTTCCTTCCTTCCTTCCTCCCTTCCTCTTTTCCTTTCTCCCTCTCTCCCTCCCTCCCTCCTACCTTCCTTCCTTCCTTCTTTCCTCCCTCCTTTCCTTCCTTCTTCCTCCCTTCCTTCCTCCCTCCTTTCCTTCCTTCTTCCTCCCTTCCTTCTTCCTTCTTTCCTCCCTCCTTTCCTTCTTTCCTTTCCTCCCTTCCTTCCTCCCTCCCTTCCCTTCCTTCCTTCCTTTCCTTCCTCCCTTCTTTCTTTCCTCTGTCCTTCTTTCCTTCTCTTTTCCTTTCTCCCTCTCTCCCTCCCTCCCTCCCTTCCTTTCCTTCCCTCCTCCCTTCCCTTCCTTCCTTCTTCCTCCCTTCCTTCCTTGACTCAATGACAACAGGAGGGTTAAGTAGAAGTAAAACAGTTAAAAAGTGAAACATAAAATCAAGTTACACAAGAAGTCTGAATTTGGTTCTATGCCATGAAACTCACCTTATCTTCCAAACGTCGTAAGGTTTTCCCAAATGAAATCATGTCTTCTTTTATGAGCAGCAGCAGCTTCAGTGTGTTGTCCGTCTCTCTGTCAGCAGGCGTATTACTGGTATGAGCTGGGTCACCAACGCGGGCCACTTCGCCTCCGTGTGGCAGAGATCTCTGTACAACGTGAACGGCCTGAAGGGCTCAGCCGTGGTGGACGCCCAAAGAGACCGGATACACTGACCTGGTGAAGGTACGCTGCCAGGATCCGTCAGAGGAAACATATATATATATATATAATAGATTACAGATTTATCATTAAGAGGCTTTAATGTGTTCAGATGCTGGAGAGGAACTGGAAGACCATCAGGGACGAAGCTCTGGCTGTGATGGATCAGAACACCGGACTGTTCGTACCTGAGGAGGAAAACCTCAGAGAGAAGGGAGAGTGGGGCCAATACACACTCTGGCAACAAGGTACACACACACACACACACACACACACACACACACACACACATTTCACACATCGTAGCAGCACCGTAAAACTGAGACATAATAGGCAAAGTGTAATAAAGCACATAGAGAAGATTTTACTGTGTATAAGGCTCAGTAACAAATAAGGAAGGAAAGGAAGGAGGGAAGGAAAGAAGGACAGAGGAAAGAAGGAAGGGAGGAAGGTAGGGGGGAGGAAAGAAAGAGAGAAGGAGGGAGGGAGGAAAGAAGGAAGAAGGAAGGAAAGAAGGACAGAGGAAAGAAGGAAGGGAGGAAGGTAGGGGGGAGGAAAGAAAGAGAGAAGGAGGGAGGGAGGAAAGAAGGAAGAAGGAAGGAAGGAGGGAAGGAAAGAAGGACAGAGGAAAAAAGGAAGGGAGGAAGGTAGGGGGGAGGAAAGAAAGAGAGAAGGAGGGAGGGAGGGAAGAAGGAAGGAAAGAAGGACAGAGGAAAGAAGGAAGGGAGGAAGGTAGGGGGGAGGAAAGAAAGAAAGAAGGAGGGAGGGAGGAAAGAAGGAAGGAAGGAGGGAAGGAAAGAAGGACAGAGGAAAAAAGGAAGGGAGGAAGGTAGGGGGGAGGAAAGAAAGAGAGAAGGAGGGAGGGAGGAAAGAAGGAAGGAAAGGAAGGAAGGAAGGAGGGAAGGAAAGAAGGACAGAGGAAAGAAGGAAGGGAGGAAGGTAGGGGGGAGGAAAGAAAGAGAGAAGGAGGGAGGAAGGAAGGAAGGGTGGAAAGAAGGAACAGTCAAAACAGACAGGGTCAATTTGACCCGGCAGGACGACAGGAAGGTTAAACTAGATTTAAAAGCAGCATCAGGTTTGTTAAAATGTACATTTAGTATTTTTGTTGGTTTTATATCATTTGAAATAAAATTTGCACCATTTTTTTTTTACCAAAAGTAAGACTGAATGCTCCTGAAAATGTCAAATGGTGTAACCACAAAAGAATGATACATATTACATATTTTATCCTCCTAGAGAGAAAGAAAGAAAGAAAGAAAGAAAGAAAGAAACAAAAAATGAGGAAAGAAAGGAAGGAGGAAAGAAAGAGGAGGAAGAAGAGACAACACAGGAGGAGGAGGAGGAGAGAAAGAAAAAGAGAAAGAAAGATAAACAAGGAAGAAGAGAAAGACAAAGTAAGAAAGAAAAAAAGAAAAAAGGATAAGAGAAAGAAGAGAAAGAAAGAGAAAGAACGGAGGACGAGGAGAAAGAAATTAGGAAAGAAACAGAAAGAAAGAACACAAAGTTGGAGGAGAGAAAGGAAGAAAGAGAGAAAGAAAGAAAGAAAGAGAAAGTAGTAACCACAAAAGAATGATAAATATTACATATTTTATCACCTACAGTGTATTTAAGTGGACTTATACTAATAATGACTTCAAATGTTTCCTGGTCTCCATGGTAACCAGAGTAAATGTAATATGTAGAACAATTGTATTCCATTACCTTTATTTAATATAAAGTTATAATGTAAGATCATGCCAAACTAGTTGATATGGTGTTTTATTGACTATTTACTGTTTTTAAGCAAATTGAATTATTTGGTACAAAGTTTTTATGGTTACACCACTTAGACATTTTTACCATAATCCTCTAATCATTATTCATTAATCATTAGTGTGTCTGTGTTTAGGGAGGAAAGCTGGAAGCGCTTGTCAGACCGTCCCGAAGACCTGCTCACTGCTGGAGAGATACTCTGAAGCTACAGGCTGCAAGAGAGGACAGGTACACACACACACACACACACACACACACAACACACACACACACACACACACACACGCACACACATATACATACATACATACAGACACACAGACACATACACACACACACATACACACACACACACAAACACACACACATACACACACACACACAAAGACACACACACACACACACACACACACATAAAGACACACACAAAAAGACACACACACACACACACACATACAGACACACACAAACACACACACACACACACACATACAGACACACACACACACACACACACAAAGACACACACATACACACACATACACACACACACACACAAAGACACATACACACAAAGACACACACACACACACACAAAGACACACACACACACACACACACATACAGACACACACACACACACACACACACACATACACACACAAAGACACATACACACACTCTCACACACGCACACATACACACACACACAAAGACACACACACACACATACAGACACACACAAACACACACACACACACACACACATACAGACACACACACACACACACACAAAGACACACACATACACACACATACACACACACACACAAAGACACATACACACAAAGACACACACACACACACACACAAACAAAGACACACACACACACACACACACATACAGACACACACACACACACACACACACACACACATACACACACAAAGACACATACACACACTCTCACACACGCACACATACACACACACACAAAGACACACACACACACAGCTTGAATTCAGAAGCTAAACTCTGTGTTTTCACCCTCTAAACATCGAGAGTTTAGAAAGTAAACTTCTTAAAATATCACTGATCTGATTAATGGAGAGCGGAGCAAAGATTAGACTTTAAATAAGTGATAATCTGTTGGTTTTAAAGTGTTTCTCTTTCTGTGTGTGTGTGTGTGTGTGTGTGTGTGTATGTGTGTGTGTGTGTGTGTGTGTGTGTGTGTGTGTGCGTGCATGTGTGTGTGTGTGTGTTCAGATTAAGTTCTCAGTGATGCAGCCTGGTACTCATGTCTGGCCTCACACCGGACCCACTAACTGCAGACTGAGGATGCATCTCGGCCTCGTCATCCCAACACACGGCTGCAAGATCCGCTGCACCAACCAGACCAGGTGCTCCATCTAATTTCTCTCTCTGCATTGATTTTTATACAAAGTCTAATGGACATTTTTGTCAGTTTTTAAGGTTGATGATTTGAGTTGTAATTTTTCTCAAGTGAATTGTTGTCATGGTGAAAACAATGGTGAAAACATGGTGAAAACATGACTGAAATAAATAAGATATAAATAATTAGCAAGTATTGTGATAATTTATTAATAGTTTTAAAGCAAAAATATGAAACGTTACCCAGTTCCATCGAGTCGTTTGATCCTTTAAAGGATAAATTGATCTTTTGGATTTGAATAAGTCTTCCCAGGTCAAATTGACCCCGTCTGTTTTGACTGTTCCTTCCTTCCTTCCTTCCTTCCTTCCTTCCTTCCTTCCTTCCTTCCTTCCTTCCTTCTATCTGTCCTTCCTCCCTCCGTCCTTGTCTTTCCTCCCTTCCTTCTGTCCTTCCTTCCTCCCTCCCTCTTTCCTTCCCTCCTTCCTTCCCTCCTTCCTTCCTTTCCTTCCTCCCTCCCTCCTTCTCTCTGTCTTTCCACCCCCTACCTTCCTTCCTTCCTTCCTTTCCTTCCTCCCGTCCTCCGTCCCTCCCTCCTTCACTCCTTCCTTCCCTCCTTCTTCCCTTCCTTCCCCCCTCCCTCCTTCTCTCTTTCTTTCCTTCCTCTCTTTTTCCTCCTTTCCTTCTTTCCTTCCTCATCCCCCTTTCTTCCTTCCTCTGTCCTTCCTTCCTCCCTCCCTCCTTCTTTCCTTCCCTCCTTCCTTCCTTCCTTTCATTCCTCCATTCCTCCCTCCCTCCTTCTCTCTGTCTTTCCTCCCCCCTACCTTCCTCCCTTCCTTCTTTCCTTTCCTTCCTCCTTTCCTTCCTTTCTTCCTCCCTCCCTCCCTCCTTTCCTTCCTTCTTCCTCCCTTCCTTCCTTGACTCGAGGACAACAGGAGGGTTTTAAGGGCTGCAACTAACAATTAGACGATTGTTGTAGATTTTAAATAAGCGGCTTCAGGATGTAAAAACTTTGATCCTCCTCTTCCTCTTCCTCCTCCTCCTCTTCCTCCTAACATCTCATTCTTCCTACCTCGCAGGGAGTGGGAGGAAGGCAGAGTCCTCATCTTTGACGACTCCTTCGAGCACGAGGTTTGGCAGGACGCCGACTCTTACCGCCTCATCTTCATCGTAGACGTCTGGCACCCGGAGTTAACCTCGTACCAACGCCAGACTCTGAGCTCGATATAGGTAACAACACGAACCAACACGGACCTGCCGCTTTGATTCTTCTTCTTCTTCTTCTTCTTCTTCTTCTGTGGATAAACTGCTACAAACACTTGACGAGCTGAATGTGAGAAGAGTCACACGACGACGAGTTTGACCAACGGACCGACTGACTGATGACGTTTAATTTTCTTTTTTTTTTTTCTTCTTTGTGGATAAACTACTAAAAAACCGCATCAGATTGTCGAAGGATGAAAGTATCAAACTGAAGGATTGAAAGAGTGTATTTTTTTCTCTGGATTATACTACTGACTTGACAACGTTTCACCAAAACTTATAACATAAACGGTACTTCCCATAATCAGGGAGAACAACACACACAATTTATGTTCCAGCTGCTTAAATGAGCTTAACCTTCCTGTCGTCCTCCCTGTTCCTTCTTTCCTTCCTTCTGTCCTTCCTTCCTCCCTCCCTCCTTCCTTTCCTTCCTCCCTCCTTCCTTCCTTCTTCCTCCCTTCCATCATTCCTTCCGTCCATCCTTCCTCCGTCCTTCCTTCCTTTCCTTCCTCCCTTCCATCATTCCTTCCCTTCCTTCTTCCTCCCTTCTATCATTCCTTCTTTCCTTCCTTCCTTCCTGCCTTCCATAATTCCTTCTTTCCTTCTTCCTTCCTTCCTTCCCTTCCTTCCTTCTTCCTCCCTTCCATCATTCCTTCCTCCCTTCCTTCCTTCTTCCTCCCTTCCATCATTCCTTCCTTCCTTCTTTCCTCTCTCCTACCTTCCTTCCTTCTTTCCTCCGTCCTTCCTTCCTTCCTTTCCTTCTTTCCTTCCTTCCTTCTTCCCTTCCATCATTCTTTCCTCCCTTCCTTCCTTCTTCCTCCCTTCCTCCCTTCCTTCCTGCCTTCCATAATTCCTTCTTTCCTTCTTCCTTCCTTCCCTTCCTTCCTTCTTCCTCCCTTCCATCATTCCTTCCTCCCTTCCTTCCTTCTTCCTCCCTTCCATCATTCCTTCCTTCCTTCCTTCCTCCCTTCCATCATCCCTTCCTCCCTTCCTTCCTTCTTCCTCCCTTCCTTCTTCCCTTCCTTCCTCCCTTCCTTCCTTGACTCGAGGACAACAGGAGGGTTACATTTTATTTGCAGGTGTGTGTTTGTTTTTTTGTCAAAAGTGATTCAAATTAATTAGAAAAGTTACTGAGAGTAAAAAAAAAAGACGAAACCAGCTTGTGTGTATTATCGCCTCACACGGGGCTCCATTATGTAGGTCACGATATTTTTGGGGAGGCAACCCCTGCATGTTATTTAGTTTCTTTGCTGTTTTTGAGTTAAATTGTGAAATGAGCCTTTAAACACTAAATCATGGAACAGATAGAAGCATATTTCCTGCCTTTGTTACACTTTAATAATGTGTCACATACAGTATTGATCATTGTTTTTTGCTTATTGACATTATTCTGTAAGATGTTAAAAACCTTTCATGGACTAAAAAAAAAAAAAAAAAAAAGAAGCCTTAATTTTAGCTCGACCACTATGCATCTTCATCAGTTTATCCTGGTGAGTTTTTTTTTTTAGTTCTGTTAACTCACTTTTTCATTACTTTTTGCACAATAACATGGAAGACACAAGATGTTATAAAAGATGATATATATTTTTATTAAAAATAAAATAAAATAAAAAAATACCCCCCAAAAAAATGGCAAAAATTGTGTCTCTTTGTCCAAGTTTGTGTTTTTTCTTTTGTCCCCGAACAGCAAAATGCACAATTCAGCTGTGAAGTTCTGAATGTAGTTTTAATTGTGATTCATTTAATTTTGTTCTTTTTTCCATCTGTAATACTTTCGGACAATTTGAAGGTTTATCTCCTGCTTTATGTTTCATTACTGAAATTTCATTTTTGGCTTAGTTTGTCCTCAAGTCAAGGAATGAAGGGAGGAAGAAGGAAGGAAAGGAAGGAGGAAGGAAAGGAGAGAGGAAGGAAGGGAGGAAAGGAAAGAAGGAAGGGAGGAAGGAAAGGAAGGAAGGAAGTAAGGACGGAGAAAAGAAGAAAGGAAGGAAGGTAGGAGGGAGGGAGGAAAGAAGGAAGGAGGGAGGGAGGGAGAAAGGCAAAGAGGAAGGAAGGAAAGAAGGACAGAGGAAAGAAGGTAGGGGGGAGGAAAGACAGAGAGAAGGAGGGAGGAAGGAAAGGAAGGAAGGAAGAAGGGAAGGAAAGAAGGAGGAAGGACAGATTGAATGGAAGGAAGGGAGGAAAGAAGGAACAGTCAAAACAGACGGGGTCAATTTGACCCGGGAGGACGACACGAAGGTTAAAGGAACAGTTCAACCAAAACACAATCAATAATATTTGACTCTCTTTCCAAACAGGTTCAGTCAGGTTTGTTGGGGACAGATGTCGGATGATAAACACTTGTGAACTTATAAAAGAACTGCTGCCTGCAAGTCAAAACTCAGGGAATGTTGAATGGGAGGGGGCTGCATAAAGGACCAGTAGAAGATAAATAAGGAGTTTTTAACTGAAAATCATGCAAAGATATTCCAGTAGAGACTCAGAATATTAATATAGAGCTGAGATGTGCGTGTCCCCTTTAATAAATAATAATGATACAGTTACTAATGATCATCCAGAGCTTTTTAGTATCTGATTTATTGTAAAGTTGATTCTGAACTTCAGCTGAAAGTAATTCTAAGTTAATTTGAACTGAATGCACCAAAACCATAGACTGAATATAAGAAATGAACGTAACATCCGTGACGTCACCCATTGGTTTGTGGACTGCTGCTCGGAGGCCAATAGTATCGGATCTGAGCAGCGCCATCTTGAACATTTCCGGTGCATGCTGGGAAAAATAAAAACATGGATTCTACTTATATAGGCATCAGGAGGAGCATGAGGCGCCCTCCTGAACCTGTGAACCAATCAACCTGTCAATCACCACGTAGCCACGCCCTAATGCATACCCTGCTTTATCGTCACATATAAAATCAGGGAGGCCAAAATGTCCCAAATGAACATCATACTGCATTGAAGAAGGCTTTAAACTAGCGATTGAGACCATAAACACATTTTGAAAACGTTTACTGAGGTTAGAAATCAAGTGAGAAGTTGGTGAATTCTCCATTGACTTGTATAGAGACGGAAGTCCTTTTGACACCAAAACGGTCGCCCCCTGGTGGCCTTTTGATAGAATGCAGTTTTAAGTTACTTCCACGTTGGCCTCATTTCAGAGGACTGGAGCTCCCTGCCTGGTCAAAACCCAAAAATGTGATCTGCTGCAGTGGTGAAAATGTCTCCAAGCACCAAAAAAAAACAACAAATAATTTAGACTGAATAAAAGAAAGAGGGTTAGCTTTATTGTTTACTGTCAAATGAAACGCAACGTAACCGTGTTGGTGTAAATGTTTACTTCTATACATTCATTGAAAGGAAATACATTACATTACAGTCGAGTGGAGATCAGTGTAGCCCTGATGATGAGTCCAACACACTGCAAAAAAAACAACACATGACACACTTGGCAAGTTGGTGAGATATTTAAAGTGAAATTATCATCATGCAAAATCTTCTCTGATTTAACTTCGTCATCAGATTTCAGACAGAAATCAGAATTATGTACATTGCAAGAAGTGAAGATAATTTAACTTTAAATATCTTTGCCAAGTGTTTCCCCTTGTTTTTTTGCAGTGTAGTAATACTAATAACAATAATATACAATCTTCAAATAAGTTAAATTGAATAAAAACAATCTTTCCCTTTACTGCAGGAGAGGTTAAAGGTGATAGTTTGGCATCCTGTGGTTTTTCTTCACAGCACAATATACTGGTTTAAAGAAATATTTCACTCTGGTAGAACTTTTATTTTTAAAAACCATTTTCATGCATGTGAATTGTCATTTAAGTGTCCGTTTATGGAAACATGTGCAGTGCTTTTAATGCTAAATTATTGTGCAAAGAAGGTCTAACATGACATGATTTGCTTTTTATAAAGTAAAAGGGAAAAAAAAGATGAAGTTATTCTACCAAAGTGAACTTTCTTTTACGTCGTCTTCCATCGTTTATATGACGTGTGAATGTGTTTTCGTCTCTGTCGGATTTATATCAGTTTATTTCATGTTCCTGGACGTTGATTTGATTCTGAAATAAAAGTGTTTTATTCATATAAAGTGGGAAAATATTCCAGCATGTAGACGAAGGATTTAGTTTGGTATAATGAAGACGCTTCGAACTTTAGATTTTTAGGCTTTTAAAACTTTTAAAGTCTCGGTTTCACCAACAAGAATTATAATTTAAACTGAGATTAAATCATTGATTTTTCATGATGTCACACCTCAAATTTAAAGGTGCAGTGTGGAGGATTTAGTGGCATCTAGTAGTGAAGTTAAACACTTAAATACTCCTCCACTCATCCTCCCACTCCAGAGATGTAAGGGGACGAACGGTTGCTATGAATAAAAGCAACATGCTGGTGTTTAGTTTGTCCATTCTGGGCCACTGTAGAAACACAGCGTAGATATAAAGGCTCATTTAACAGGTAACAAAACAGATATTCTTAGTTTAACCCCTTGAGTCAAGAAAGGAAGGAAGGAAGGGAGGAAAAAGGATGGAAGGGAGGAAGAAGGAGGAAAGGAAGGGATGAATGGAAGGAAGGTAGGAAGGAAGGAAGGAGGGAGGGAGTGAGGAAGGAAGGAAAAAAAGAAGGACAGAGGAAAGAAGGAAGGTAATGGGGAGGAAAGAAAGAGATAAGGAGGGAGGGAGGGAGGAAAGAAGGAAGGGAGGAAGGAAGGGAGGGAGGAAGGAAGGACAGAAGGAAGGAAGAAAGGAAAGAGAGAGGAAGGAAAGAAAGAGAAGGAGGGAGGAAGGAAGGAAGGAAGGAAGGGAGGAAAGAAGGAACAGTCAAAACAGGCGGGGTCAATTTGACCCGGGAGGACGACACAAAGGTTAATGTGATTAAACATCAATTAAATCATACTTATGAAACTTTTACTCCACATTTCTGCGGAGTCCATTTCCACTAGATGGCGCTAAATTCTAAACACTGCACCTTTAAACTAAATCTAAACTTTTATTTAAGGCTGCACTGATTGATTTTGACCACTAGGGGGCAGCGCATATCCAGCTGACCCAGAGCATCATGATCATCCCATTGGAAATGACTCGTTGTGTTCCTCAGGCCCCCAGTCTTGATCCTTTATATTTTTGGTTAAAGCTACGAGGAGTGGGACCATAACTTACTTAAAACAATAATAATAATAATACTTATTAAATCATTGTGACGTGTTTGTGTCTAAACGTCTAGATAATCGAGATGTTCCACGTTCTTCACCAGATGGTCTCGAACCTTATCTGACTCCTCTCTTTTCATCCTCTCCTCTAACTCCTCTTCCTCCTCTTCCTCCTCTCCTCTACTTCCTCTCCTCTAACTCCTCTTCCTCCTCTCCTCTACTTCTTCTCCTCTTCCTCCTCTCCTCCTCCACTTCTTCTCCTCTAACTCCTCTCCTCCTCTCCTCCACTTCTTCTCCTCTTCCTCCTCTCCTCCTCTCCTCTACTTCCTCTCCTCTAACTCCTCTTCCTCCTCTCCTCCTCATTATTTAGGTTAAACAGTTAATTGATAATGAAAAACAGCTGAAGATGAAGATGATGTCTCCAAATCTCTTATTTTGTTCAACCAACAGATTTAACTATAATTTAAAACAAGAGAAAAATGCTGAAAAGTGTCACATTGGAGAAGCTGGAGCCAGATAATATATAAATATATAAATAAATATATATATATATTTGTATATTTGCCATTATTGCTTAATAATGAAATAACTGAAGCTATAAATAAATCAACTTTTTTGGAGTAATAATTGTCTGTTTTGGCTTTAACTGATTTTTATTATCATTCTTATATAAACTATAATTAATCTTTGTTTAAATAATTTCTTGTTGGTGTAACTCTGTAATATAATATAACTTTTATTTGATTATTCTGTCAGGTTTGTTCTGTTTCACGTCATCGTATCGGTCCGAACGTGATCGGTCCGAACGTGACTCAACATGTTTCTTCTTCTCACGGAAACGTAATCGCATCATGGATTAATTTTTTTTTATTTTTTATTTTTACATTCCTGCGTGTTTCTGACAGATTTAACGAAACGAGAAGCAGAGGACAACACACACACACACACTTCAGAGTGTGTGTGTGTGTGTGTGTGTGTTGTGTGTGTGTGTGTGTGTGTGTGTGTGTGTGTGTGTGTGTGTGTGTGTGTGTGTGTGTGTGTGTGTGTGTGTTTGTGTGTGTGGACAGATGCTGCTGGCTGGAGAGAGGCTCAGCTGAGAGGCATTAGACGGCTCAGAGACAGGACAGACTGTGTGTGTGTGTGTGGTGTGTGTGTGTGTGTGTGTGTGTGTGCGTGTCAGGAGTCACTGTCACAGTTCAGTTCAACAGGACTAAACGACACAGGTTCAAATCCCCCAGCTTAGTAATACACAGCTGGTACAGTGTGTGTGTGTGTGTGTGTGTGTGTGTGTGTGTGTGTGTGTGTGTGTGTGTGCATGTGTGTGTGCGTGTGTGTGTTAGAGAGAGAGATAAAGAGAAAAAAAGTGATGTGCATGTGTGAAAGTGAATTTTGTGGCTTGTTCACTGAGTGTGTGTGTGTGTGTGTGTGTGTGTGTGTGTGTGTGCGTGTGTGTGCGTGCGTGTGCGTGTGTGTGTGTGTGTGTGTGTGCGTGTGTGTGTGTGATCAGTCCAGAGCGAGTAGCGGCGTGCTGGTCTCTCTGTCCGTCTGTCGGAGAGTTCCTGGTTCAACCGCTGACTGAGACCTGAAACACAGAAACACGTCTGACTGTAGAAGCAGCAAGAAGAAGTTATAGAAGTGTAATCTGTTCCAGTTACTGATGAAAATGTTGATGATTACATCTGAAGTCAGAACTTTAAGATTTTACTCTAAGGAAGGAAGGGAGGAAGGAAGGACAGGACGAAGGAAGGGAGGAAGGAAGGACAGGACGAAGGAAGGAAGGAAGGACAGATGGAAGGTATGAAGGAAGGAAGGACAGATGGAGGGAAGGAAGGAAATACAGGAGGAAGGAAGGACAGGACGAAGGGAGGAAGGACAGGACCATAGAAGGAAGGAAGGAAGAAAGGACAGGACGAAGGGAGGAAGGACAGGACGAAGGAAGGAAGGAAGGACAGAAGGAAGGAAGGAGGGAAGGACAGATGGAAGGTATGAAGGAAGGAAGGACAGATGGAGGGAAGGAAGGAAGGACAGATGGATGGAAGGAAGGAAGGAAGGACCGAAGGAGGGAATGAAGGAAGGAAGGAAGGAAGAAAGAAAGAAGGACAGAAGGAAGGAAGAATGGAAGGAAGGACAGATGGAGGGAATGAAGGAAGGGAGGAAGGAAGGAAGGACAGAAGGAAGGAAGGAAGGACAGATGGAAGGAAGGACAGATGGAGGGAAGGACAGATGGAGGGAAGGAAGGAAGGAAGGACAGATGGAAGGAAGGAAGGACAGATGGAGGGAAGGACAGAAGGACAGATGTAAGGAAGGAAGGACAGATGTAAGGAAGGAAGGACAGATGGAGGGAAGGAATGAAGGACAGATGGAGGGAAGGAAGGAAGGAAGGACCGAAGGAGGGAATGAAGGAAGGAAGGAAGAAAGAAAGAAAGAAGGACAGAAGGAAGGAACGAAGAAAGGAAGGAAGGACAGATAGAGGGAAGGAAGGAAGGACAGAAGGAAGGAAGAAAGGAAGGAAGGAAGGACAGATGGAGGGAACATTTACACTAACAGCTGAAAACATTGGTTAAAAAATTAGAAAAGTCATCAAATGTAATAAGTTACATTACTTTGATGAAGTCATTGAAATAGTTACATTACTTATTACATTTTAAACAGAGTAACTAGTAATCTATTACATTTCCACAGTAGCCTTCCCAACCCTGTCGTCACTTCCTCCTCCTCACCTCTTCATCATGTCCTTGTCTCCTCCTCCTCCTCCTCCACAGTTCTCTCTGACGTGCAGAGCGTCGTAGGTCAGCGTGTACTCCGTCTCGTCGTTGTAATCGGGTCCCAGCAGCGTTCGAGCCCAGATGCCCATATCGTACGGAGGAAGAGTCCCTCCGAACTCTGACGGCAAACACTCGGGCTGGATCAGCTGGTGCAGAGAGTTCAGGTTGTTACCGTGGAGGAAGATCTGGAGAGAGGAGGAGGAAGAGGAAGAGTTAGAGGACAGGAGGAAGAGGAGGAAGAGGAGTTAGAGGATAGGAGGAAGAGGAAGAAAGAGAGGAGGAAGAAAGAGAGGAGAGGAGGAAGAGCAGATAGAAGAGAGGAAGAAGAGGAGTTAGAGGAGAGGAGGAAGAGGAGAGGAGGAAGAGGAGTTAGAGGAAGAAAGAGAGGAGAGGAGTTAGAAGAAAGGAAGTAAAGGAGAGGAGAGGATGAAGATCTGGAGAGAGAGAGGAGGAAGAGAAGTTAGAGGAGGAGGAAGAGGAGAGGAGTTAGAGGAGAGGAGGAAGAGGAAGAAAGAGAGGAGGAAGAGGAGTTAGAGGAGAGGAAGGAGAGGAGTTAGAGGAAGAAAGAGGAGATGATGAGAGGAGGAAGAGGAAGAAAGAGAGGAGTTAGAGGAAGAGGAGAGGAGGAAGAGGAGTTAGAGGAGATGAGGAAGAGGAGAGGAGGAAGAGGAGTTAGAGGAGAGGGGGGAGAGGAGGAAGAGGAGAGGGGGAGAGGAGTAAGAGGAGAGGAAGAAGAGGAAGAGGAATGAGAGGAGGAAGAGGAGTTAGAGGAGAGGAGGAAGAGGAAGAAAGAGAGGAGAGGAGTTAGAGGAGAGGAGGAAGAGGAGAGGAAGGAGAGGAGTTAGAGGAGAGGAAGGACAGGAGATGAAACACAATAAGGAAAGGGAGAAGGGTAGACAAGGAGAGGAAGAAGGAGAGGAAAAGAAAGAGGAAGAAAGAAGGAGGACAAAATGAGGAGAGAAAGAAAAGAGAGAAAACAAGAAGAAGAAAGGCCGAGAAAAGGAAAAAGAAGAAAAAGAAGGCAGGAAGAGAGAAAAGGAGCGCATATAAAAGAGATAAATAATAAAAAAAGAGAAGAAAGGAAGTACAAACATAAAAGGGGTAAAAGTAAGAGAGGAAGATAGAAAGGGAGAAAGAAAAGAAAAAAGGAAGAGACAGATGAGGATAAAGAAGAAGGGATGAAAGAAGAGAAGAGAGGTGTGTTCACCCTTTTCCTGGTCTTGTCTTTGAGGAAAGGTTTGATGATGGTGTACATGGCGTGAATGTACCAGGGCTGGTTCACAAAGTGGATCCCTCCGAACCGAGCCGGGAAACTGTCCTGAGGAGGAGAAGAGAAGAAGGGAAGAGAAAAGAAAAGAAAAGAAGAGAAGAAGGGAAGAGAAAAGAAAAGAAGAGAAAAGAAAGGAAAGAAAGAGTGAACTGTTTGAGAATTAATATTAACGTTCCTGTCGACCCCGTCTGTTTTGACTGTTCCATCTGTCCTCCCTCCCTCCCTCCTTCTCTCTTTCTTTCTTTCCTCCCTTCCTTCCTCCATCCCCTTTTCTTCCTTCCTTCCTTCTGTCCTTCCTTCTTCCCTCCTTCTTTCCTTCCCTCCTTCCTTACTTCCTTCCTTCCCCCCTCCCTCCTTCCTACTTTCCTCCCTCCCTCCTTCTTTCCTTCTCTCCTTCCCTCCTTCCTTCCTTCCTTCCCTTCCTTCGTTCTTTCCTCCCTCCCTCCTTCTCTCTTTCTTTCCTCCCCCCTACCTTCCCCCTTCCTTCTTCCATCTGTCCTTATTTCCTTCCTTCCTTCCTCCCTTCCTCCTTCTTTCCTTCCCTCCTTCTTCCCTTCCTTTCTCCCTCCCTCCCTCCTTCTCTCTTTCTTTCCTCCCTCCTACCTTCCCCCTTCCTTCTTCCCTCTGTCCTTCTTTCCTTCTTTCCTCCCTCCCTCCTACCTTCCTTCCTTCTTTCCCTCCTTCCTCCCTCCCTTCCTTCCTTGTTCTTCCCTTCTTTCCTTTCCTCCCTTCCTTCCTCCCTCCTTTCCTTCCTTCCTTTCTCCCTTCCTCCCTCCTTTCCTTCCTTCTCTCCTTCCCTCCTTCCTCCCTCCCTTCCTTCCTTGTTCTTCCCTTCTTTCCTTTCTCCTCCCTCCCTTCCTCCCTTCCTTCCGACTTCCTCCCTTTACTTCCTTGATTCGAGGACAACAGGAGGGTTAAACCTCCCTCCTTTCTTTCCTTTCCTCCCTTCCTTCCTTCCTCCCTCCTTTCCTTCCTTCCTCCCTTCCTTCCTCCCTCCCTCCCTTCCTTCTTTCCTTTCCTTCCTCCTTCCTCCTTCCTTCCTCCCTCCTTTCTTTCCTTTCCTTCCTTCCTTCCTCCCTCCTTTTCTTCCTCCCTTCCTTCTTTCCTTTCCTCCCTTCCTTCTTTCCTTTCCTTCCTCCTTTCTTCCTCCCTCCTTTCCTTCCTCCCTCCTTCCTCCCTTGTATTTTACCTGCAGGCCTTCGATGGCCAGTTTGAGGATGTTGGGTGTGAGCTTTGAGGCTTGTTTGAAGGAGAAGTTGCTCCAGTCGATGATGAGGATGAAACCGTTGATCTGGAGCTCCGGGTTCTCTATCAACACCTCCAGAGAGAGGAGGATGGCCCGCAGGATGTCTGTGAATGAGTTCCTGAGGAGGAGGAGGAGGACGAGGAAGGAGGAGGAAGGAGGAGGAGGGAAGAGGAGCGGGAAGGAAGGAAGGAGGAGGAGGAGGAGAGGAGAGGAAGGAGTTGGAGGAGAGGAAGGAGAGAAGGAAGGAGGAAGAGGAGTTAGAGGAGTGGAAGTAGAGGAGAGGAGGAAGGAGGAGGAAGAGGAAGGAGGAAGGATGAGGAGGAAGAAGCAGGAGGAGTTAGAGGAGAGGAAGTAGAGGAGTTAGAAGAGGAAGAGGAGTTAGAGGAGAGGAAGTAAAGGAGTTAGAGGAGAGGAGGAAGGAGGAGGAAGAGGAAGGAGGAGGAGGAAGAAGCAGGAGGAGGAGGAAGGAGCAGGAGGAGGAAGAGGAAGGAGCAGCAGAAGGAAGAGGAGCAGGAGGAGGAAGAGGAAGGAGCAGCAGAAGGAAGAGGAGCAGGAGGAGGAAGAGGAAGGAGGAGGAGAAGAAAGAGGAGGGAAGAGGAGCAGGAAGAGGAGGGAGGAGGAGGAGGAAGGAGGAGGAGGAGGAGGAGGAGGAGGAAGGGATGTGTGGTTACTAATCAATAGTTAAAGTGAGGGCGACAGTCCTTCACACTGTGAGTTTTAACTACATTCAATAAGCTGCCGGAGTCAAAGAGACACATGACTCATTAGGCTCTTTGTTTCAGTCAATAGTGTGTGTGTGTGTGTGTGTGTGTGTGTGTGTGTGTGTGTGTGTGTGTGTGTGTATAATGTGTGTGTGTTTCTATAATACATGTATGTGCGTATTTATAATGTGTGTGTTTATGTAATGAGTGTGTGTGTGTGTGTGTCAATGTTTGCATGTGTGTGTGCGTGCATGCGTGTATATATAATGTGTGTGTGTCTGTGTGGGTGTGTGTGTGTGTGCGTGCGTGTGCATGTATATGTGTGTATATGTAATGTGTGCGTGTGGATATAATGTGTGTGTGTCTCTAATATAAGTGTGTATGTAATGTGTGTGTGTGTGTGTGTGTGTGTCTATATGTGTATGTAGTGTGTGTGTGTGTGTGTGTGTGTGTGTGTGTGTGTGTGTGTGTGTGTGTGTGTGTGTGTGTGTGTGTGTGTGTGTGTGTGTGTGTGTGTGTGTGTGTGTTACCTGCTCTGGTCCCAGTTGGAGGCGAACAGGATGAGGATTTTTCGGCCATGTTGGTCTGGAGTCTCCAGAACACCGGGGAACCCGTCCATCAGCGCCCGCTTAATACCAGGATCATCCACCTGAGACACACACACACACACACACACACACACACACACACACACACACACACACACACACACACACACACCAAAGATCTGTTAGTTGGATTTAGATTGAACTCTCAGAGACTTGTTGGGCGCTTCTGACATTTCATAGAATAAAGAATGAATCAGTTAATCAAGAAAATAATTGTTAGTTACAGCTTGAAGAGGAAGGAAGGAGGAGAAGGAGGAAAGGAGGAGGAGTTAGAGGAGACGAAGGAGAGGAGTTAGAGGAGAGGAAGTAGAGGAGGGAGAGGAGTTAGAGGAGAGGAAGGAGAGGAGTTAGAGGAGAGGAAGAAGAGTAAGAGGAGTTAGAGGAGAGGAGGAAGAGTAAGAGGAGTTAGAGGAGAGGAGGAAGAGGAAGGAGGAGGAAGAGGAGAGGAGTTAGAGGAGAGGAGGAAGGAAGAGGGAGGAGAGGAGTTAGAGGAGGAAGAGGAGCAGCAGGAAGAGGAGCAGGAGACATTTCATAGAATAAAGAATGAATCAGTTAAACAAGAGAATAATAGTTAGTTGCAGCTTGAAGAGGAAGGAAGGAGGAGAAGGAGGAAAGGAGGAGGAGGAGGAGCAGGAGGAGGAAGAGAGGAGGAGCTTGAATCAGAGCAGAGTTTAACCCATCATGTTAGAAGGTGAACAGCTTTGTGTTCATAGTGAAACATCACAAAGAGAAGCGGACCTTGAAGCTCTGGAACATGTCGAGGTTCTGCTGCCTGAACTGGAAATACTGAGCCAGCAGTCTGAAGGTTTCCACCTGGTCGAACTTCCTGGCTCTGAGGAAGCGGAGGATGAAGTCGTCGTCCGTCCGCAGGAAACCGATGTCCGGCCGCGTCACGATCATGTCCCGAACCTCCAGAGACACACACACACACACACACACACACACACACACACACACACACACACACACACACACACACACACACACACACGTTATTAATACACAACAAGAAGGAAGGGAAGGAGGGAGGGAGGAAGGAAGGAAGAAGGAAGGAAGGAAGGAAAGGAGGGAGGGAGGGAGGAAGGAAGGAAGGGAGGAAGAAGTAAGAAAGGAGGGAGGGAGGAAGGAAGGAAGAAAGAAGGGAGGAAGGAAGGAAGGAAAGGATGGAGTAAGGAAGGAAGGAAGGAAGGGAGGGAGGAAAGAAGGAACAGTCAAAACAGACGGGGACCCGGGAGGACGACACAAAGGTTAAAGTAAAATTGTTTTGGAGCTGCCTGAAATACTCAAATGTGGATTAATCCGCTGCTGTAAATAGTTCCCAACATTTCCTTCTGTTTGTGACTAAAATCTGCATTTTATAGTTTAGTAAGAGAGAGACACACAGAGAGAGAGAGAGAGAGAGGTAGGTATGACTATTAACCGGTTCTAGCGTCTGAGATGTAATTATTTGCATCTTTTCTTCGTCTTCTATAAAACTTTTCAGTCTACATTTAACCCAGGATTAGGGTTAGGGGTAGGCTAAAAATCATTCCTAGAACCTTTTTAGATTTTTAGATTTTAGGCTGAACTTCTCTGGTTCATGGACCCAATATGTTGT
>NC_084989.1:23915197-23952697 GCF_963691925.1 Scomber scombrus
CTCCCTCCCTCTTTCTTTAATTGTTCCTTTGTTCTTCCCATCCTTCCCCTCTTCTCTTTGCTCCCTCCTCCTTCCATACTTCTTTCCTCACTTCCTTCCATCCTGCCTTTCTTTCCATCCTTTCCCTCCTTACTCCTTTCCGTCCTTCCTTCTTCCTTCCCTTCCTTCCTTCCTTCCTTCCCTTCCTCCTCTCCCTTCCCTTACTCCTTTCCTTCCTTCCTTCCTTCCTTCCTCATTTCCCTTCCTTCCTCCCTTCCTCCTTTCCTTCCTTCCTTCCTCCTTTCCTTCCTTCCTCTCTCCCTCTCCTTACTCCTTTCCTTCCCTTCCTTCCTTCCTTTCTCCCTCCCCTCCCTCCCTCCCTTCCTCTTTTCCTTCCTCCCTCCTTTCTTCCTTTCCTTGCTTCTTTCCTCCTTCCTCCTGTCCTTCTTTGACCTGAGGACAACAGGAGGGTTAACCTAAAAACTTTAGGCCTATGAAATTAAATGACAGATAAGGCTGCTTTTGTATGAATCCAAAGTATTTCTAAGCCTAATAACTAATATCCCACATTACAAAATCTATCAATTCTGAAACAATTTAGCACAAGGAATATTTATTAATTAAATAAGAGTGATATTTATTTTGAAGCCACCCTTTCCATGTTTCCGGTCCTCTTCCTGTTCACTCGGTCTGTCTTCACCCACCTGACGGGCATGCGCGCTCACGCACTAACCTGGACAGATTGTAGGTTGTACGTGCACACGCTCTAGCTGGTGCGCGCACGCGGGTACACGCAAATATTCCATATAGCCTTTACATGATGTAGGGACTAGCACATGTACCACACACACACACACACACACACACACTACACACACACACACACACACACACTCAAACACACATATGTTGTCCTAGGTCATTTTTGTGGACATTACATAGACTTACATTCATTTCCTGGAGACTTCACTTTAACCACTAACCCGAAAAGTGTGTAAATATATTCAGTATCAGTGTTTTACCACCAGAGGGCACCACACGACTTTTCCCAGTTGCACAAGCTGTCTCCAATTAATTAATAAAATGACACAAAAAATATAATATATTATTATAGAAGTCCTGCATAAGTATTATGAGTGATGTAGTATGCAGTATTACAGTAAAAGTACTGCAGTATTATGAGCGATGTAGTATGCAGTATTACAGTAAAAGTACTGCAGTATTATGAGCGATGTAGTATGCAGTATTACAGTAAAAGTACTGCAGTATTATGAGCGATGTAGTATGCAGTATTACAGTAAAAGTACTGCAGTATTATAGTGATGTAGTATGCAGTATTACAGTAAAAGTACTGCAGTATTATGAGGGATGTAGTATGCAGTATTACTGTAAAAGTACTGCAGTATTATGAGCGATGTAGTATGCAGTATTACAGTAAAAGTACTGCAGTATTATGAGGGATGTAGTATGCAGTATTACTGTAAAAGTACTGCAGTATTATGAGCGATGTAGTATTCAGTATTACAGTAAAAGTACTGCAGTATTATAGTGATGTAGTATGCAGTATTACAGTAAAAGTACTGCAGTATTATGAGCGATGTAGTATGCAGTATTACAGTAAAAGTACTGCAGTATTATGAGTGATGTAGTATGCAGTATTACAGTAAAAGTACTGCAGTTTTATGAGCGATGTAGTATGCAGTATTACAGTAAAAGTACTGCAGTATTATGAGTGATGTAGTATGCAGTATTACAGTAAAAGTACTGCAGTATTATGAGCGATGTAGTATGCAGTATTACAGTAAAAGTACTGCAGTATTATGAGTGATGTAGTATGCAGTATTACAGTAAAAGTACTGCAGTATTATGAGCGATGTAGTATGCAGTATTACAGTAAAAGTACTGCAGTATTATGAGTGATGTAGTATGCAGTATTACAGTAAAAGTACTGCAGTATTATGAGCAGGCTTGGGGAGTAACGGAATAGGCCTACATGTAACGGCGTTAGAGACAATAGAAAGGTAACTGTAAAAAAAAAATAAAAAAATAAAAAAAGACGTTATCTGATTACAGGTACATTGTGTTAAAATGGGGTTTATTTATTTATTTAGTAGGATTACAATTTTAAAACACATTTTACAATAAAGAACTTTATACAACCATGCACTGTAAAAGTCCCCAAACACGAGAGGGAACATTATCTCTGTGATCCACTGTGGTCTGAGTAGAGGATGATAGCGCGCGACACGCACACACACTTCACACACACATTAAACTTAAAAGTTGGCAGGGATGTTAGTTACACACTGTGTCACACCCCCAAAGACTCGTAGTTAAAACTGATCTTGAGTTGATAACAGCTTGTAGCGCATATTACTGCTCTCCACTGATATGACTGTGTGTGTGTAACATGTTGAGTCACTGATCAACACTTTCAATACTGGATGACCGTGAATTCCGCAATATCTGCACCCGTTTTATTTCTACCTGATCTGCGCTAATCTGCATAAATGTATAATTTAAAGCAGCTCTACTGTATTGGATACATTAGATTGTACATGTTTCTAATGAAGAGGCCAGTGAGTGTTTTATCCTTCTAGGTCATATGAAGATGTGTGTGCGCGCGCGCGTGTGTGTGTGTGTGTGTGTTAGGGGCAGTGCTAAATATACTCCATTTTGGCATGAGGGAGCAGACAGATGGATAAAACACTGACGTCTGACGCAGGGTAAGTTTTCATAAAACTTTATTATTTCCTCGCTTTTCTAATTTGCTGTTTGTGATGAATAATGAGACCTTGTTAAAGTTTGAATGTAAAATCTCTAATTGCTGCATTTGTTTAATTCTCATAAATATAATTTATATTCACATGGCTTTTTTTTTTTTTTTTGCTCCGTGGGAAATCAATGAAGATGAGAGTTTCCGCGGTTCCCTTTTAAAAGTCTTAAAAGTCTAATATCAAAAAATTAAAAGCCTTAAAATCTCTTATACACGAAATCGACAGGTATTAAATATTGATTAGATTAACGTAACTCTTTGTAAAGTTGCATTATCTTGCCTTAAGCCTAAATGTCTCATTACGCCGTAACAGAAATACAAAACGAAACCCATTTGGAGTCGTGGTGTCGTCTCCTCTTAAAATGACTAAAGTTACTTTAATCTGAAATAGTTCAGTGCAAGTTCAACAACATCTGGCTTCAGAACTGCGCATTTAAGTGTTCAATACACCAGATTTTCAGTACCTCTCCACAAGATGAGCAAGATGCTTAAATAAGGAAGTTGTGGCATAATGAATTTAACAGTCGCAAGAGGTAGTCAGAGACGCAAAAAGCCGCCGAAAAACGCCACACGGGGGGGGGGGGGGTTTACAGGCAACAGGGATGAGGAATGGAGGGCGTTACAGAATTAGGAAGTGTGTTGGCTACGTGAAGGAATGCAGTAAACATCCTGAGTCACTAATGAGGGTGGGTTTCTTTACATTTGTAAGAAATTACAAAATAAGCACATAAATCATAAACTACATTTTATATGATTTAAATATAAAGATTTGGATCAAAACCCATTTTATTTTAACATGTTGAAGCCACAGAGATGCTCACAAACATATCTAGTTAAAAAGCAGATCTGTGTGAGCACCACACACACATGCACACGCATGCACGTACACACACACCTTAAACTGAAAGTGAAAGTCAAAGTTCAGTTTATTAATTCAGGCCATTTTGAGATGACAAACAGCAGGAGGAGGAAAACAGTCTGAGGCAGAGTGAGTGTTAAAACAACATGATTATTAATTTACTGTCAGTTTTCTCCCTGAGGAATGCAGAGGGAAGAGGACTCATTCTCATTGAATATAAATATATAAATACATTTATCTCTTGTTGCTGTGACTCTTGAACAGACTTGACTCTTGCTTTCTAATCTCACAGTCAGTGTTACTGTTTTATCTCTCAGACTGACTGAAGTCCACAAGATGAGTGATTGTGAGGAGGAAGAGGAGGACAGAGCAGAGTCTTCAGCATCCAGCTGTCCGTCTATGAAGAGTAACCAGTCTAAAGATCGTCCCTGGAACTTCAGTAATGAACTTGAACCCTCAGACACAAAGTAAGAGAAGTCACACTAACATTTTATCCTCTAAATGTCGGCTGTAGCAGTAGTTTGTTACTTTAACAGCTGAAAACAGCACAAAATACAGTGCCTATAAAAAGTATTCACCCCCTTGGATGTTTTCCACTTTTATTGCATTTATAAATGGAATCATGGTCAATAAAATTTGGCTTTTAACTTTTTCTTTTTTGTGCAAAAAATAACTCTTCAATGTCAAAGTGAAAATAGATTTCTACAAAGTAATCTCAATTAATTAAAAATATATAATGTAAAATAAGTGATTGGATAAATATTCACCCGATTCAAGTCAGTATTTAGTAGATTCACCTTTGGCCGGTATCACAGCACCGAGTCTGTGTACATGTAGATAGGTCTCAATCAGGTTTGCACATCTGGACACTGCAATTTTACTCCAACCTTCTTTGCAAAACTGCTCAAGCTCTGACACGTTGCAAGAGGATCAGAGTCCAGCTACTACCTTTACAAGCCTTCCAGGGCCTGTGGGCCATCAAGCATCCCTGAGGACTGCAGAGGGAAGAGGACTCATTGAATATAAATACATTTATCTCTTGTTGCTGTGACTCTTGAACAGACTTGACTCTTGCTTTCTAATCTCACAGTCAGTGTTACTTTTTTATATCTCAGACTGACTGAAGTCCACAAGATGAGTGATTGTGAGGAGGAAGAGGAGGACAGAGCAGAGTCTTCAGCATCCAGCTGTCCGTCTATGAAGAGTAACCAGTCTAAAGATCGTCCCTGGAACTTCAGTAATGAACCTGGACCCTCAGACACAAAGTAAGAAAAGTCACACAAACATTTTATCCTCTAAACTGTTGGCTGTAACAGTAGTTTGTTGCTTTAACATCTGAAAACAACCGAAAATAAGTTCTTCCTTTTCCTTTAGTGTATTACATCCGACTGCTGAGCGTTGACTGTTTGTGGTGAAATTGAAGATACGTTTTTACCTAAAACCAACTACACATTCTTACTGCAGCTGATGAAAATGACAGATGTAAAGAAAAACAATTTAATATTCGTTAATACATATTCTGTGTATGTAGAGTGCAGGGGGCTCCAGCTGTGTTTCATCTTGTATTTCATACTTCATTTGTTTATCATTCAGGATGTTTTGGTTGTTTTAAAACTATAAAATCCAAATTGGAGCTAATGTGAGACAGGTCAGGTTTGAATAAATAAACTAAACTAAAATGATCTTTGTGGATGCCAGTGTATTTCTTCTATCCTTTAGTGTTGCTTGATGTCGACGTCACTGTAGGAAATCAGATGAAAATTCCCATATTAACTTTTCATCAAAGGATTTGTCAGTGATTAACATGATATTAATAAAAACATCTTGCTGTTACAGAGGTCGGTATCACAGGCAGACAGCAGAGTCACAGTGTTCGTCTATGAAGAGTGAGGAGTCCATGGGAAAACCTCCAAACTTCAGTGATGGACCCAGAGACACAAAGTAAGCCTCTTTTTATTTTAAACTGCCATCACTCCACATCCCAATGTCATCCACTTGACTGTGTGGTGCAGCCAGCTCACCCCAGTCTTCTCTTCATGTTGCTAAACGTGCACTAAGCTTCAGGTTTAGATTAATGTATTAGGAAAAATACACACATTCTTTACACTACCGGTTCAGGGTTATAAAATTGTGTTGGGGACACAGGCAAATGGTTGATGTTTACCGAGCCTCTCCTGTGCACCCTGTGACTGTTTTGTTTACCTTCAACTTGGCTCGGTGCCGAGTGATGTCATGTATGAACTACAGGTGTTAACATCATACTATGGATACCTGGGAAGTGCTGCTAGCCACGCTGCTGCTAACGTTTGCTCAGCTTGTTTTTCTGATCACTTAAAATCCAGACGTCTTATGACTAAAATCCTTCATCCGGCCGGGTAAAAGAACTGGGTAAAGACAACCGAAATATTTAAAACATTTATCAATAAAATGTGGCTTAAAAAGGAATAAATATCTATTTTTAACCTTATGACAAATTTATGACCGTTTCTGGCAGAGAACCACAACACTGACTCATTATCTTGTATGTATACTCTTTGGTAGGCTCAATGGTGGCACGTAACCACAATGAGGATGCATGCGTCTTGTGCCCTTACTCTCTTTGGTAGAGGGGGGTGGGGGGTGGGGGGGGGGGGGTATGACACCATTGACAGGCAACCAAGTGAAACAGATCATTACCTTGATTAAAATTACAGATTTTTACATTTCAGTATTCAACTGAACAAACTACATAACATAGGTCCAGTCTTGTTTTAGGCATTTTGATGTAGAATAGTTACATATTATAGCTTTATAATGAAATTATATATTTTAAGATATACGTTTTCTATAGGAATCAGTGGGCGTGTAGCTGAGAGTCACAGACAGACTAGGGGGAGAGGAAAGTATTGACAGACAGTCCTACACTATGTTGGTCTTTTTTATGGGTTTTGCCAATAAAAAATGTAGAATTATACCAGACTGATCTTTTAATGCACACAAGAAGGTATTTGCCACCACTGATATTTATAGAGTTGCAGTTATAAACAATGTATTTGTCCCTTTGTCTTTGTCTGTGAGTCTCAGCTACAGGCCCATTGATTCCTATAGAAAACGTAAAACTATCAAATCCAAATTGGAGCTAATGTGAGACAGGTCAGGTTTGAATAAATAAACTAAACTAAAATTATCTTTGTGGATGCCAGTGTATTTCTTCTATCCTTTAGTGTTGCTTGATGTCGACGTCACTGTAGGAAATCAGATGACAATTTCCATATTGACTTTTCATCAAAGGATTTGTCAGTGATTAACATGATATTAATAAAAACATCTTGCTGTTACAGAGGTCAGTATCACAGGCAGACAGCAGAGTCACCACGATCCAGCTGTTCGTCTATGAAGAGTGATGAGTCCATGGGAAAACCTCCACACTTCAGTGATGGACCCAGAGACACAAAGTAAGCCTCTTTTTATTTTAAACTGCCATCACTCCACATCCCAATGTCATCCACTTGACTGTGTGGTGCAGCCAGCTCACCCCAGTCTTCTGTTCATGTTGCTAAACGTGCACTAAGCTTCAGTTTTAGATTAATGTATTAGGAAAAATACACACATTTTTTACACTACCGGTTCAGGGTTATAAAATTGTGTTGGGGACACAGGCAAATGGTTGATGTTTACCGAGCCTCTCCTGTGCACCCTGTGACTGTTTTGTTTACCTTCAACTTGGCTCGGTGCCGAGTGATGTCATGTATGAACTACAGGTGTTAACATCATTGTGTACTGTGGATACCTGGGAAGTGCTGCTAGCCACGCTGCTGCTAACGTTTGCTCAGCTTGTTTTTCTGATCACTTAAAATCCAGACGTCTTATGACTAAAATCCTTCATCCGGCCGGGTAAAAGAACTGGGTAAAGACAACCGAAATATTTAAAACATTTATAAATAAAATGTGGCTTAAAAAGGAATAAATATCTATTTTTAACCTTATGACAAATTTATGACAGTTTCTGGCGGAGAACCACAACACTGACTCATTATCTTGTATGTATACTCTTTGGTAGGCTCAATGGTGTCAGGTAACCACAATGAGGACGCGTGCGTCTTGTGCCCTTACTCTTTTTGGTAGAGGGGGGGGGGGGGGGGGGGGTATGACACCATTGACAGACAACCAAGTGAAACAGATCATTACCTTGATTAAAATTACAGATTTTTACAGTTCAGTATTCAACTGAACAAACTACATAACATAGGTCCAGTCTTGTTTTAGGCATTTTGATGTAGAATGCTGTCAAAAACCTTCTGTGTTGCTGATAGATGCGAAAGACAGCTATATTGTCGTTATTACCTTTGTTTTACAGAAAATTCCACACCAATTAATAAATAAACTAATAAAATATACTCCAGGAATGTTGGTTATCATTCATTGTCCATAAAAGTATCATATAACAAAAAGTAGTGTGGATCTCTCTACTTGTCTTCCACCACTTTGTCTCTCATTCTCCTCCTCTGTTGTCTGCCCTCAGTCCAAGTCATATTACATTGTAGGCCACATGTTAATTGTAAAGAAATGTCTTCACAGAAAGAAGAAGAGGAAACGTGATGTTTCTGTGGAAGAGCAGCTGTCCTGCTGTTCTTTGTGTCAGGACGTCCTGAAGGATCCAGTATCTACCAGCTGTGGACACTGGTTCTGCAGACAGTGCATCACTTCATACTGGAATCAGTCTACTTCATCAGGAGACTCCTTGTGTCCCCAGTGTGGAAAAAGATCCAGAACAACACCTGGACTGCAACCAGACAGTCAGACCAGCACTGTACAAAGTAAGTGTCCAGATTGTATTAAACTGCCTAGCTTTTCACACTGCTTGGTTTAATAAACTCCCTTTGGAAGGGTCTCAGGACAAGTAAGGCAGACACAACTCAGTTCTCCACACGATTTTATTGCACATATCTGTTAAACATAGCGGTAGAACTAGTAGTAGTAGGTTGTAAACCTGCAACATAACCACAAAACAAGGTATAATTCACCAAATAACACACTTATCCTTGCACTCTTAATTTTAACTTAGAAATATTATTTTTTTATTATTATTATTTTTGTGTTTCAAATAATAAATGATTATCACATTGTCTTCTCTGTCTTTGTCTTTCTCAGTTTTAGGGAATGTTGCTCTCTGCAAGGTTTTAGATGAACAAAGGACCTGTCTGAGTGGGAGATGTGAACGTGTGACTCAAGGAACTGATGAAGCAAAAAGTAAAACTGTCCTCAACAGCATCTACACTGAGGTCTACATTACAAAGGGACAGAGTGAAAAGGTGAGGCAGCTTGAGACAGATTCCAAGATGGAGATCCACCATGACACTCCAATCAAGTGCTGCGACATCTTTAAAGTCTTACCTGACCAACAGAAACACATCAGAGTCGTTATGATGAACGGCGTCGCTGGCGTCGGAAAAACCTTCTCAGTGCAGAAGTTCACTCTGGACTGGGCACAGCGCTCCAAAAACCAAGATATCAATCTGGTGATTCCACTTCCGTTCAGGGAGCTGAACGTGATCAAAAATGAGCAGTACAGTCTGATCATGCTGATCCATGTTTTCTATCCAACATTACAGAAGCTCACAGCAGAGATGCTCGCTGTCTGTAAAGTTTTGTTCATCTTTGACGGCCTGGATGAAAGCAGACTTTCACTGGATTTCAACAACAGTGAAGTCGTGTCTGACATCACACAGAAGTCATCAGTCAGCGTGCTTTTGACAAACCTCATCGCAGGTAATCTGCTTCCCTCAGCTCTTATCTGGGTAACTTCCCGACCTGCAGCAGCCAATCAGATCCCTCCTTCATGTGTGGACAGGGTAACAGAAGTACGAGGCTTCACTGACAACCAGAAGGAGGAGTACTTCAGGAAGAGATTCAGTGATGAAGAGCAGTCCAGCACAATTACTTCACACATCAAGACATCCAGGAACCTCCACATCATGTGTCGAATCCCAGTCTTCTGCTGGATCACTGCTACAGTTCTGGAGGACATGTTGACTTCAGACCAGAGAGGACAGCTGCCCAAGACCCTGACTGACCTGTACTCACACTACCTGCTGGTTCAGACAAAGAGGAAGAAGAACAAGTATGAAGAGGGACATGAGATGAGTCCACAGGAGCTGACGAAGGCTGACAGGAAACTTCTTCTGAAGCTGGGGAGGCTGGCGTTTGAACAACTGGAGAAAGAAAACATCATGTTCTACCAAGAAGACCTGGAGCAGTGTGGTCTTGATGTCACAGAGGCCTTGGTACACTCAGGATTTTGTAGAGAGATTTTCAAAAGAGAGAGTGTGATCTTCCAGAAAACAGTCTACAGCTTTGTTCATCTGAGTGTTCAGGAGTTTCTGGCTGCAGTCTACATGTACCACTGTTACACCAGCAAGAACACAGAGGTACTGCAGAACTTCCTTGGAAAAGACTACAGCTACTCATCCCTGGATGTCTTCCTGATGGGAGCCTTAGACAAATCTATGGACAGTAAAAATGGCCACCTGGACATGTTTGTTCGCTTCCTTCATGGCCTCTCTCTGAAGTCCAACCAGAGTCTCTTACGAGGCCTGCTAGATCAGTCAAAGAACAGTCCAGTAATCATCAAGAGAGTCATCAACAACTTGAAGGAGAAGAGGACCTACGTGTCTCCTGACAGAAGCATCAACATCTTCCACTGTCTGATGGAGATGAACGACCGCTCAGTATATCAGGAGATCCAAGAGTTCCTGAAGTCAGACAACAGATCACAGAAGGAACTTTCTGAGATCCATTGCTCAGCTCTGGCCTACATGCTGGAGATGTCTGAGGAGGTTCTGGATGAGTTGGACCTGCAGAAGTACAACACAACAGACCAGGCACGACTGAGACTGATTCCAGCTGTGAGGAACTGCAGGAAGGCTGTGTAAGTCCTGATGTGATTATTATAAATATTAAACTATTGTAAATCCTTCACTGCAGAACATGCATGTCCAGATGCGCAGTCCAAAAAGTTTGAGGTACTTCCTGTTGCCTCTGTACCCAATTCTGGAGAAGGCATTTTACAGTGTTGAGAGTGATTAGGAAATAAAATATCAATATTATAAAACCAATATTACATCTGTCATATCAATATTAGAGTAAAGTGTAATGTAAATGTTTCGTGCATGCTCTAAAGTGTGTATCATGTTACATTGGAGATGCACCAATGTGGAATTTCAGGGCTGATAACAACAACCCATAATTATTTGTTGTGACTGATACCAATACAGTATATTTAGCTTTGTCATGAACATGCATAGTGTATATATATATATATATATATATATATATATATATATATATATATATATATATATATATATATGTGTGTGTGGGTGTCATGATGTTTGACTGAAGCATATTTTAATGTAATGTAATTTGTGATTACAGGCTCAATAGCTGTGGACTCTCAGAGACTCACTGTGAAGTTGTGGCCTCAGCTCTGATGTCCAACCCCTCCCATCTCAGAGAGCTGGACCTGGGTGAAAATGACCTGCAGGATTCAGGGGTGAAGCTGCTATCTGCTGGACTAGAGAGTACAAACTGTACACTGGAGACTCTGAGGTTAGTTCACTTACTGTGTTTCCCCTTTGTACATTTTGTACCCAATTATTTAAATACATAACAGAAGTTTCTTATTTAATTTGATTAATTTGTTTTTTTGTCACTAAAATGTTTGAAGTCCAGAACGTGTTAACAGTTGGGTTCACTTTGGATTTGTCTTCAATTGAAATAGTTTTTGAAAGTTGTTTTTAAACAAATACTGTACATGTAGATTTTTTTTAGATCGAACAATTGTCAGTAACACCAATTTAATGTTTATAATTCTTATGTGTGTGAAACATATATGTAAACCAAATGGGAAAAAATTCAATAGGTTCATTGCATTTTCAGGAATAATGTCTTCTATATACATACTGAGAACACACTTTGCAGGAAATCATACATGAAATCTCTCTCACACACATACTCTAAAACTCACACAGGAATACAGGCAAAGACAGCAAATCATGTTTCCAAATGCAGTTTGTATCTTTAGTCGTGTCTGAGCTGCCACCAATGACAGGCAACACTTCAACATGTGCATGATGCTTCCTGTCAGAAAATGTTGTCGCTGTGTGTAGCTGCACCACAAGTTAAAAGGGTTTTGCACTGATCACAGTTAGTCAGTGGAGATCATGACAGCAAATCTGCAGTTAGTAATAAGTGCCTCAGTAGTTACTAAAGTTCTGTAGTTTTGTAGTTTTAAATAAATGACACATAATTGTTAGCATTTGCCAGAAGATAAAGTAATGAGCAAGCTTTTTATTTCAACATGTCTAATTTGATCCCTATTACAGACTTGACTATGGTCTGTAGCATTTTACTGATCTGTGTTGACATGAACAAATGTCTGAATGTCATTGTGACATTTGAATGATGTCCATAGAAGACTGATGTGATGATCTAAAATTAAAAAAAATGACCAACAGCTTATGGCATAATAATGTTGAATTATGCATTCAAGATCTGCACAGATCTAATTGATTGTAATGGATTTTTATCTATATCATTAATTCTTTATTTAGATTGAGTGACTGCAGTTTGTCAGAGATCAGCTGTGCTTCTCTGGCTTCAGCTCTGAAGTCCAACCCCTCCCATCTGAGAGAACTGCATCTGAGTAACAACGACCTGCAGGATTCAGGGGTGAAGCAGCTGTGTGATTTTCTCGAGAATCCACACAGTAGACTGAAGACTCTGAGGTCAGACAATTTGTTGTACCTCTGTGCTGAGATTAATATGATGCGATAGTTGTGGTGAGACTAAATTGCCGACGTATGGATGAAATTATGTTGATCGAGACGGAGTACCTTACAGTTAATGTCTATTTTCTGCAGCTGTTTAGTCTATTAACAATGCTAGAGCTTCAGAGTTAAAATCTTAATATAACAAGAAAATAGTTTGTATTTGACCATTTTAACCTGCCTCCTGTTGGGTTCATGTGTTAGAGTTTCGATTTTCTGAACTTCTGTATTCTAAACTTGCTTAATCTCTGAACAGATAATGAAGCATTACATGATTTAAAGCAGGGACTTTGTCTTCTAAAGTGATGTAATTTATTCTTTATTCAGATTGAGGGGCTGCAATTTGTCAGAGATCAGCTGTGCTTCTCTGGCCTCAGCTCTGAAGTCCAACCCCTCCCATCTGAGAGAGCTGGATCTGGGTGACAACACACTGCAGGATTCAGGGGTCAAGCTGCTGTGTGATTTTATTGAGAGCCCACAGTGTGGACTGGAGACTCTGAGGTCAGACACCTTTTTTTCTTCTGCACTGAGATTAATATACTGCAAAAGTTTTGATGACACTAAACTACAGACATAAAGATTGTGTTTATGAGGTAGAATCCACTTCAGATTTAAACACTCAAATGTTTTCAAACTTTTGAAATATTGTTTTAATTATTTCATTTTAAACCATAATCTGACACTTTGAAACATACTCTCAAACACCCAGATCTGTTGACCTCTCATACATCATTCACCACACTGAATGATTTCAAATAGGTACATTGTAATCTAAAATGACATAATTTATTCTTTATTCAGGTTGAGGTACTGCAGTTTATCAGAGATCAGCTGTGCTTCTCTGGTCTCAGCTCTAAAGTCCAACCCCTCCCATCTGAGAGAGCTGAATCTGACTGGAAACAAGCTACAGGATTCAGGAGTGAGGCTGCTGGGTGATTTTCTGAAGAGTCGACATTGTAGACTGGAAACTTTGAGGTCAGTTCACTGACTGTTAGTTGCTATTGCAGATTTTATCTTCGTATCATAATTTAAAATAATTTATGTAGATTAAATTTGTCTAAAAACAAAACAAAACATGTTCTGCAGTTATTGCCATGTACCCCAGAACTGTACATCTGTGAGCTCTCTGAGAGAGGGGGCTTGGTCATGGAGGGCTTTGTGAATGAGGAGGACTTTGAATTGAATCTATTGCAGGACTGGGAAGCCAGTGGATGTTCTTGAGGAGAGGGGAAAGTGGGAATGAGTGAGCAGGCATGGCTTGTATGTACTGTAATTATTTTAGGACTTTGAAAGATGTTCCATTAGGAATACTATTGCATTAGTCAAGTTTAGATATAATAAAATAATTAATCCGTTTAGAAAATGAGAATAGTTGGCAGTTTTTTTTAAGTGGAAAAAGGCAGTATTGCTGATTAGAGTTCATTAAATGGTATGAAATATTGAATGATTTGATGCAGGAACATTGTTTTCTAAAGTGACATGCTTTTTTTTTAAAATTCAGATTGTGGGACTGCAGTTTGTCAGAGATCAGCTGTGCTTCTCTAGCCTTAGCTCTGAAGTCCAACCCCTCCCATCTGAGAGCTTTGGAGCTGAACTACAATCACAAGCTGCAGGATTCAGGATTGAAACTTCTGTGTCGTTTTCTAGAGAGTCCACACAGGAGACTGGAGACTCTGAGGTCAGACAATATTTTATACTTCTGTGCTGAGAAAAATATGATGTGAAAGTTGTGATGACATTAGTCTGCAGACTTAAAGCTGATATTATGTTGATTCACATAGTGTATGTTAATGCAAAACTCTGCACTCCTGTTCAATGGCTCAGTCCACTGACTGTCAGAAGATTTTTTGTAATCTAACAAACAATCCCACACTGGCTGGTTTACTCTAAAACACTTGAATTTATACAGTATTTAACTTTTTATTTCTTTTAATTGAAAAGAAACGTGAACATGACTTTGTAAAGATGGGTAACCAGTGAAGCTGCTCAATTGAAGCTGAATTTACTCTCATTATTGAAGTAGCAGCATGTTAGTATTAATGCAAACTCTTTTTCACTATTTCTATTTGACAGGTTTTAACATGCATTCTGTGGGGTTCAGATGTTCTACATTCTTTACCTTCAACTCTTAATACATCATTAAACATTTTTTTCAAGAAGACCCTCTATGCAGAAACATTGTCTGAAGTTTTAGTCTGTATTCTTTATTCAGATTGAGTTTCTGCAGTTTGTCAGAGGACAGCTGTGCTTCTCTGGTCTCAGCTCTGAAGTCCAACCCCTCCCATCTGAGAAAGCTGCAGCTGAGCTCCAACAAACTGCAGGATTCAGGAGTGAAGCTGCTCTGTGATTTTCTTGAGAGTCCACAGTGTGGACTGGAGACTCTAAGGTCAGACACCTTTTTTTCTTCTGTGCTGAGATTAATATACTGCAAAAGTTGTGATGACACTAAACTACAGACATAAAGATTATGTTTATGAGGTAAAATCCACTTCAGATTTAAACACTCAAATGTTTTCAAACTTTTGTAATACTTTTTAATTATTTCATTTTAAACCATAGTCTGACACTTTGAAACATACTCTCAAACACCCAGATCTGTTGTTTTAATCAATTTCAGTACCAGAAACATCTGTGACTATATTATAGACTTCACATGGATACACACAGAGTGTGTTTTGGCCTTCCCATTTAATATAACATTAAAATATCTCCACTGGCTAATTCACTCTTAAGTCACTGTGTCTTTATTGAAATAGCAGCATGTTTTCATTCACATTAATATGGACTCTTTGTATTTTTGTATTTGTATCTGTTTGTATTTGAGAGTTTTTTACCTGAATCCTGTTGGGTTCAGGTGTCTGGAGTTTCATTTTTAAAACTGCTACTGCTACCTACTTCAGCTCTGAACAGATCATGATATGTTGAATGATTTCAAGAAGGAACATTTTCTTCCAAAGTAACAATGTATTTTTTATTCAGATTGAGGGACTGCAGTTTGTCAGAGATCAGCTGTGCTTCTCTGGCCTCAGCTCTGAAGTCCAGCCCTTCCTGTCTTAGAGAGCTGGATCTGAGCTACAACAACCTGCAGGATTCAGGGGTGAAACTGCTGTGTACATTTCAAAGGAGGCCCCAATGTATACTGGAGACTCTGAGGTTAGACACCATTTTTAATTTTTTGTGCTGAGATTGATATGATGGGAAAGTTGTGGTGACACTAATCTGCAGACATGAGGATGATATTATGCTGATGCACAATGAGTATCGCAATGGTAAAGCCGTTGACTGTAGAGAGAGCTCAGAGCTAAAGATTTAAATCTCTAATATAACAAGAAAACAATGACACTGGACAATTCACTCTGAACCTCTTAAGCATTTAATTTCTACATTTCATTAAATCTAAATGCGCTTCTTTAAGTCAAACAAAAAACACTATCAGGCAGTAAGAAATATATTATCCAGTATTTGTTGGTTTCAGCACATTTATAAAGCTATGCTGTGTTTATACAGACGGAAATATTCAACCACAAGATGCCATGATTTTTTATGGCTTCACAATTCCATGAAACTGAAATATTGTGGGTATTTTGTGTATCATTGCTTCTCCTATTTAAGAGATAAAGCCATTGTGTCTTAATTGAAGTAGCAGCATGTTGTCAATATGAATGAGAGCTCATTTTCACTGTTTGTATGTGCAAGCATGAACTTTGTCTGCCAAAGTGACATAATTTATTCTTTTTTCAGATTGAGTAAATGTGGTTTGTCAGAGATCAGCTGTGCTTCTCTGGCCTCAGCTCTGAAGTCCAACCTCTCCCATCTGAGAGAGCTGGATCTGAGTCTCAACAACCTGCAGGATTCAGATGTGAAGCAGCTGTGTGATCTTAAGGAGAGTCCAGACTGCAGACTGGAGACTCTGAGGTCAGTAGAGTTGGAGTCAGTCTGTGCTGGTTTCAGCAGTTTAGTATTAAACACAGTCAGTATCAAAGCAAATATCCAGTACTTCCTGTTGAACCTCCAACCTTCTCAGTGCTGCTTTCCTCAGTAAAGCTGTGAGAGGAGAATGGTGACAGGCTTCAGGACTGGACAGAAAGACAGAGAGAGAGAGAGAACAGTCAGCCAATCAGATCAGCCAGAAGCTTGTTGTGATCATGTGTTTGAGTTGATGTGAAGACGACTGTCAACAGAAAATAAAGCTGGATTACAGCTGACAGCCTTACAAGATGTATAGAGACAGTGATCCTCATCATCAAACCATCAAATCTGATCTAAAAGTGTTTGTTCTCTCATTTCAATTCTGAAGAAGTGATGAGTTCATCTTTGATCTAAGATCTGTCTGACTGCAGCTTGCAGGCTACGCTGCACAGCTGTCCCACTTCTGGTCTGAACAGGACTGAAGTCCCTGCTGCTCTTTATACTGGATGTGCTGCATCACTGACTGACAGCTGATGAAGTGAGTCTCACTAAACACTCATTTATGACTTCTGTTGTTTCTTTCTTCTTCTCATTAGATGGTGATGATCTCAGTAAGAGTGTGAATGAGCATCCAGGAGTGTGTTGAGAGAGGATCAGCTGTATTCCGATGATCCAGAGAGGTTGAATCAGCGGGGCCATGTTACTGGGAGGTAGATTGGAGAGAACTTCATCCAGCCTGCATGTCTTATTTTGTAGGTTTGTGTGCTTTAATGTAACATTTGTAAACATGTGTAAATTAAATAGTAGTTACAACGGTAGAATATAGCAGAGTAGGTCAAGTGTCATTCATATTGGTGCTAAGTTTGAATTCACTTTTGTTTGTTTTTTGGGGGTTTTTTTCATTTGCGATTTATGTCCCCTCGCCTTCAATTGCATTTATTCATAACTATTATTCTTATTTCCATTAAATAAAATGTTTTCTCACACTAGTTTTAGATCCCCTTGTAGTTTTAGTAAACTATAATATCTGTTGTATCTTCTGAGTGACTTTGTTGAACGTTATTAAGGTTGTTTTGTCCTCTAAAATGATTTTCTTCAGTAGAAAGGAGTATGTGTTTAATCCAGTTACAGCCTGCTTTGAATCAACAATGAAACTCACAGCATTGCTTTGTGTGTGTGCTACATTATAACCTACATTATAGTGTGTGTTTAAGAGTTAACTTGCACCACCTTCTTGGACAACATGAGTTTTCCATATCCTGTTGTCACTGAACTCATGGAGGCATAAATCAGCTTATGTTGCATGGTTATATGAATATAAAGAAAAAATATAGCTCTCTCTTTTTGCTCAGGGAATGATACTGAAACCCTGAATGGGGTTTTGAATAGTACTTCTATTGTAATACTCAAATAAAAAGTGAATATTTTTCCTCAAGTTGTACTTTTCTTAATTGAGTGTGGGTCTAGAAGTAACTATTTTCCCTTTGAGATAATAGTTCACCTACCCCTGTTTATTGGGTCAGGACCTGGGTACTATGTACAGGCTGAAGTATCCCATAGAGGCCTCTCCTACTGACAGTGATCTACACTTTACTTTGTTCTACTTAGGATGTACTAAGCTCTAAGTAAGTACATGATTTGCACCATGTATGTTTTGTACATTCAGGAGGAGATTGTGACTCGGTATGTCTATGTGAAGATAAAAAGAGCAAAAGCATATTGTCTTTATTCTTCCCCCACACATTACCCCAGTGGACTTTAGATTGTATTGCTATTATTAACTCACACCTCCTGATATCCACAGCCTGTCTCACCTGTTTCCTACATACCTGTCAGATATAAAGACTGGTGGTGGTAAATAAAGTTTATTTGTTCTCCAGTTCTATCTGGATTTTCAGTGTATTTCTTTTGACTGTTCAAATGTTGAAAGTACACCAGCTGTTGGATGCACTTATTTTCCCCTGCTGTTTATTATGTTGTAATTGTAGTCTCTACTATTGATATCAATTTATCCCACCAGCATGTGAATGCACCACACAAATGCACACTTTTAGTTCAGTCTGTACAAAGTGTCATTGAAACAGCATCTTCATTATGTATAGACACTTTTTATTTTCATATTTTCAGCATCTTTTAACAGAACATTAAAAAACATTTCACTTCATTTATGTAATTTGGTGCTATTTGATTTCAAAACAAAGATTTAACATTAGTGATTAGATTAGTTATTCAATAATTCATTCTTTATCATACAAAATAATCACAATAGATTTATAATCCACCTCATTCATTTCATATGTACAGAGTCTTCATAAATGTATTCTGTCCAGACTTTTCACAGCTGCAGCGTCCAACAACAGGTGAGAAAACAGCCACGTTAGCTGAGCCGCTCACAGTGACATCACATGTACATTTCTCCTGGTTTTAATCACTTTCAGGCGTCTCATCACCTGTGCAGGGTACATATCTGACAACATGGACACAAGAAACCAGAACGAGTTTGACATGAAGAAGGTCAGTAATCACATTCGAGTAGTAGAGCCACTGTTCAAGGAAAACCTTTGTGTAAGTTAAGTTGTAAAATTATGAGGAAACGTCTCAGTATTTCGGGACAAAGAGTCTCTATCGTAGCACACAGGTGAGAGATGTGAATAAACTTAATTAATAATAAGTTGCAAGTTTGATCGTCACTTTTTTGATATCATTTTACTTTTTTTCCCCAAAACATTGAAGCACTGAAGTTCCAGCTTTGGAACAGGAACCATACTCAAGAGTGTGTCATGCTGTGCTTAAATAAGGATGGAAATATTGTTGTTTATATAATCTTTTTTTCTTAATAAACCAAAGTCCATCATTGCAGACTAAATGTCACTACTCGACAAAAGAAGCAAAATCATGGACAAGCAAACGGGCTGCGGTTGGTTCAGATGTCTGTAAAGGACGGGATGGAGTTAAAGTTTAGATTTAAGATTTTAGGGGAAAATTACTGACAAACTGCTGCTGCTGTGCTGGTGAATCTTTAATAAGAGCTGTATGTAATGCTGTAGTGGAGCTAGTTTGTCTTTGAAGGTGGAACGTAATCTCCAGGAACACGCTTCATTTACGTCAGAAGGACCGATGAAAGAAAAGATTAGTAGACGGGAAGTGGCTTCTGCTGTCTTTTCATAAAGTAACAGTGACTAAAATTTAAGTTTAATCTCTACATGTTGTTTTTTTTCTCTCAAAATACTGTGACAGAATTCTCAAAATCCTTTATTTATCTCTTAGCTTTGGCCTCAAAACTTAAAACCAAATGACATGATCCCCCTAGGTTTTTATTTTAATGCTCTATCAGTTTTGTTGTGTGTTTTCTTAGTGAAGAGATTTCCAAAGGCAGCTGTTCAAATCACAGAAACCTCCTACAGTCTGTACATTTGTAATTTACTTTGAATGATTTTTATCCATTGACTTTCTGATATTAACCTGGTGGAAAAAGTCTGTGTGTCTGAACTAACCACATCTACTTAAAGTTAATTCTTCTGGATACAACAGGATCATGTCAAATTCACACCCTGTTCTTCTTCCATGTGGCTTATTCATGTTTCTGGAGCCAGGATACTAGTGTGCATGTGAACATACACAAGTCACATGATGATTTGTCCCACATGTTGGTGTGTGTGACCCCGTCAGGTCGTCTCATGTCCATCCTGTGTGTCCAAACTGACAGAGAGAGAGAGACTCGGTCCATCGTCTGCCGGCATCCAGGATTAGTTTCCACTGTGTTTTTGGGTCTCAGTGGTTCACACAGTGGAAGGTTTCATCAGTGCCTGCTCCCCAAACAGCTGCTTGAAGTGAACCACGTGCTCCTCACAGTGCTCTCCTGGTGACACACACACAGACACATGGAAACTTCTGGTCAATAAGTACATAAAATAAATCAATCAGGAGTTCAATAGTTAGTTTACATAATGTGGCGGGAAAGTTCAACTGGTTTAATTTCTCACCAAAGGAAGAGCGAAGTAAGACAAGACAGCTTTACTTTGGGTAACCATAGACTGTATATAAGAAATGGACATAACATCCGTGATGTCACCCATTGGTTTGTGGACTGCTGCTCGGAGGCCAATAGTTTCGGATCTGAGCAGCGCTATCTTGAAAATTTCCGGTGCATGCTGGGAAAAATAAAAACACGGATTCTACTTATATGGGCATCAGGAGGAGCATGAGGCGCCCTCCTGAACCTGTGAACCAATCAACCTGTCAATCACGACGTAGCCACGCCCTAATGCATACCCTGCTTTATCGTCACATATAAAATCAGGGAGGCCAAAATGTCCCAAATGAACATCATACCTTTTGACACCAAAACGGTCGCCCCCTGGTGGCCTTTTGATAGAATGCAGTTTTAAGTTACTTCCGCGTTGGCATCATTTCAGATGACCAGAACTCCCCGCCTGTGGGTAACATAAGTGTGTGTGTGTGTGTGTTCTCACCAGGGGTGAATCCGGGGCTTCCTCTCAGTCGTTGGTTCCTCTGCTGAAAGGACCTGAACACCGTGTAAAACAACATCTGGTCTCCCGTCTGTCGCGCCGCATCCAGAAACTTCCTGGCCGACACGTTGTCATGTCCACCTGTTCCGAATGAAACCAAGTTAGAGTTACTTCACCTCAGAAGTCACAGTCTAGCTTAAAGATGCAGTTAAAAGGGAGTGTTTCCTTGCTTATGTGGGAATATTGGGTCTCTTTAGATTCAATTAAAGAGTACAGTCTAGACCTGCTTTATGTGTAAAGTACTTTTTCCCTGTCAGTTCTAATGTTGTGTCTCATGATTCATTTTTCTTCGATCTTAAATAAACATCAACGTACCGACACTCCGGATGAATCTGAGCGCGCCCAGAACCTGCTGCTTGGACAACAACACCTCAACTATCTCATCGTTGGCTGTGGACAGACGCTGAAACAAAACAAACAATTAAAAACTTGGAAATTATAGAAATGTTTTCTTGCTGTGAAAAACTGTGTTAAAGCATGTGTTTGTGATACCTTCAACATGTCCAGTGACAGCTGGTGTGCAGGAGGGTACGTGCTCTCCAGAGACAGAAGCAAACAGGCCTGAAAACAACATATTAAACATGGAATGAAGTGGAAGAAGAAAAACAGGGAAACACAAACCAAATTGTGGGATAATGAGCACAAGAAGACTGAATTAAAAAGTATAAAATATTTATAAATGTACAGATGATGACCTCTGACCAGCTGCTGTAGCTTCATATTTCTACTATTTTAACATAGGTGTTATCAATCCTCTCATCTAACTCTACAACAGAAAGCAATTAAGTGTATTTCAGAATGTCCAACTCTAGTTTTAAGTTAAGCATTCATCAGTATTTGCAGGTTTTTATCTGTGACAGTAAAATGAATATATTTGAGTTATCACCATTTTCTGACATTTTATAGATGAAACAATGAATTGACTGACAAAATCACTAGCTGCCTGCTGCCCTACTTGGCCCTAATTTAGTACTGAGTTAAGAACTGAGTTAAGCCCAGGCGGGGAGTTCTGGTCCTCTGAAATGAAGCCAACGCAGAAGTAACTTAAAACTGCATTCTATCAAAAGGCCACCAGGGGGCGACCGTTTTGGTGTCAAAAGGACTTCCTTCTCTATACAAGTCAATGGAGAATTCACCAACTTCTCACTTGATTTCTAACCTCAGTAAACGTTTTCAAAATGTGTTTATGGTCTCAATCGCTAGTTTAAAGCCTTCTTCAATGCAGTATGATGTTCATTTGGACATTTTGGCCTCCCTGATTTTATATGTGACGATAAAGCAGGGTATGCATTAGGGCGTGGCTACGTGGTGATTGACAGGTTGATTGGTTCACAGGTTCAGGAGGGCGCCTCATGCTCCTCCTGATGCCCATATAAGTAGAATCCATGTTTTTATTTTTCCCAGCATGCACCTGATATTTTCAAGATGGCTCAGATCCGAAATTATTCACTTCCAAGCAGCAGTCCACAAACCAATGGGTGACGTCACGGATGTTACGTCCATTTTATATACAGTCTATGGTTTAGCCAAGTTTAGAACTAGTTTCAGATAAATTTAGGAGCAGTTTTAACTCACCAGTGGTTTGGAGTCACTGAGGACGTGATACTGCAGGAACTGATGCAGCATGTAGAACAGGTTGTGTTGAACCAACGTCTTTATCACCAACTCATACAGGTAATGCTGAGAGACACAAATCATTGAAATATAATTAAACTTTTACCTGGAGCAGAAGAGTTCAGATCTAAAGGAAGCATTTTATTTTACTTTACACAATAAGTTTAGGGGTAAAGTTACAAAATAATTAACATCAACATCTCAAACATGGAGTGTGAGGTGTCACTCTGCTTGGTTTTACCTGGACGGTGATCTGGAACTGGTTCAGAGAGCGGATGTACTCCATCAGTACAGCAATGATGAACTTATGGGAGACACCCTGCAGAACATTAACACACAAACACAGTATTCATTGTCTCATTTTTATTTTATTTGTAATATTTGTTGTATAGCAGACATTTCAGATTTTGCTATTTACACAGGAGTTGAAACTTGAACCTGTGAAGGAAAACTAATAAATGATTCACCCTCAAGAGAAATAAAGGCAGAAAACTTCATGCACTGTGTACTGAACTGTGAACTGGCTCATTACATCCAGTAAGCACACATCTAAAGTTTTCAACATAATGAATGAGTCCTTATTGTAAACTTCCAAACACCATCAGGAACCCCAAAACAACAAGTTTAATAATAACATGTTTAATATTTGACTTTAGAGATTCCCATCATGTATCATATCATGTTCCCTCCAGTCAGCTAGCTAGCAGGATAACTTACTACCAAGTCAAAGTAGATGAGAGCAGCAGTAAAAATTCACTCTGTGTTTCAGGTTCTACTTCAAAATCAGGTGGTGGTTTACAGAAGCTTACAGCTCCTCCTAGTGGCTGAAAGTGAACATTGCGCTCCAGTAGCTGTTAATGAAGCCTTCAGACTACACTACACAGCTCTTGATCAAAGTTTTTCTAATAAAACCACAGCACAAAGATTGACTTCACCTGCACAACCTGAACATGTTGTAGTTACTTTTCTCAATTACCACCACTACTCACCATATATTTATATCTGTATTTATATTTTTCACATCTCAAACTGTTTATCATGTGCAATTATTATTTATATATTCTGGTCACTTTACTTTTAGTACTTGTTTTACATTTAGTACTCGTTTAGTACTCGTTTGTTGTGTATATTACACATCTTTTTGCTTCTTTTTGCAGCTGTAACAAGTGAATTTCCCCGATGTGGGATTAATAAAGTACAATCTAATCTAATTCAGACCATCGTCAGTGTTACTCAAACTTTTTCACATCAAGGACCTCGATCTAAATTGACACAAATTACACCATGGACCTCCACCTGATAAGATTTTTGCCTTCAGATGTTTTATTACAGAAAGCGTATGAAAGCCATGACCAAACCAGTCATACATTCTGTCAATAATGTAATGAAAATAAATTACTCCCCTTTTTGCTGGGAACCACCTGAAGGAATCCACTTTGAGAACCATTGCTTTAGACCACGCAAACGACTATTCGGTTTTAATGACACATCCCTACTTTGAAGCATTAAAACTATTAACAGGATGTGTCTGTTGGTGTGTGTGTGTGTGTGTGTTTTTTTTTTTTTACCTTCCTCTCTGTGAAAGAAGACAGGACGTGTGTGTACATGTCTGATTGGTCGATGACCGCCTGAGTTCTGACCGGACGTTTCTGAGCCGCGTTGCCTCGACCCGGACCGGACTCCATCGCCTACAAACACAAACACAAACATCTGAAATACACAAGAAACATCTAACAGAACAAATACAGCGGGGTAGTTTTTGTCTTGTCCATTAATGAAGCATTGACCGCTCCACCACTCACCACAGTGTACGTCTGCTCTGCCTCCAGGTATTCTTTATACACCTGGTTGAGTTTGTCAAAGACGGTCGCCACAACTGGGAGACTACCTTTCTCCCCGCCTTCAAGAACTGAGAGAAAGAAACGTTTTAGCTTGATGAAAACACTTGATTTGTTTCTCTAACTGCTCTAACAGCTCTCTAACAATATCAAACTCAGGTATATTATCACTCAACACCAATACTACTCTTGTACATAATGTTATGATTATTATATTTTTTATTGCTATTGTTTTTTTATTGCTTTTGCACCTTATTCATTGTTCTTAATCCTTTTTATTGATGCTCATCCATTTTTACTGTAATACTGCAGATTTCTCCATCATGGGACTAATAAAGGAATATCTTATCTTATCTTAGAAACTGCCTCTGGGAATGCTCCATTGTTTTAATCAAGGAAATGATGGTCTGTCTTTATCCCTCTCTACTTTATCCCAGACTGAAATACTTCAACAACTATTTTATCATTGTCAGGGTCAACATTTTATTTTATCCAATAGTGTTCCTTATGATTGAATACCTGCAGGACTGAGGATATATTCCTATTAACCTCTGTACTAAACCACATGGACATAAAAAAACATCATTGACCCACAGACAGACAGACAGACAGACAGACAGACAGACAGACAGACAGACAGACAGACAGACAGACAGACAGACAGACAGACAGACAGACGTACTCTGTGAGCAGACAGACAGGATGACCATCTTGCAGTCTCTCCGCCTTAACAGGAAGTCCATCAGTTTTCCTTTATCCTGCAGCAGGTTGACAGCTGGAGGCAACTTCACCTGCAGGTACCACAAGTAACCTGACACACAGAGCAACAGACAGGTGGACCGATAGTCAATATACCACAAAATCAATATTTAGGCAGTTGCACATCCTTTACACACTCCTCTACAGCAGTTATGCCACTTATTGATCCATAAAACGAATAATATACTGATTTCGGACAGGTGCAAACCCTGGGCTCTGAGACTTGACTTAAATGTTATAAACAACATAATTAACTGAGTAATGAGAAAACAATGAGCATGTTAATCATAATGAAAATAATTGTTAGTTGCAGCCTTTTCTTTGGTGTTTTCGTACCTTCACTAGCACTGATGATGATGTCGGGCTGGAAGACGCTCCAGGAGGAAGAGTCTGTGATGGTTAAGGTCCAATACAACATGAATGATTTTAATTAACCCTCCTGTTGTCCTCGAGTCAAGGAAGGAAGGGAGGAAGAAGGAATGAAGGGAGGAAGAAGGAAGTAAGGGAGGAAGAATGAAGTAAGGGAGGAAGGAAGAAAAGGAGGGAAGGAAGGAAAGAAGGAAGGAGGGAGGGATGGAGAAAGGAAAGGAGAGAAGGAAGAGAGGAAATAAAGGAAGGACGGAGGAAAGAAGGAAGGAAGGAAGGTAGGACAGAGGGAGGAAAATGGGAAGGCAGGAGGGAGGGAGAAAGGAACAGAGGAAGGGAGGAAGGAAGGAAAGAAGGACAAAAGAAAAAAGGAAGGGAGGAAGGAAGGAAGGAAGGAAGGAAGGAAGGAAGGAAGGAAGGAAGGAAGGGAGAAAGGGAGAAAGGAAGGAAGGAGGCAAAGAAAGAAGGAGGGAGGGAGGAAGAAAGGAAAGAAGGAAGGGAGGAGGGAGAAATGAAAAGAGGAAGGGAGGAAGGGAGGAAAGAAAGAACAGTCAAAACAGACGGGGTCAATTTCACCCGGGAGGACGACACAAAGGTTAAACAGACTTGACACAGTAACAGGGCATCTGCACATTTTAAGTACAAATGTAATAAAATTTTAAGACATTTTAAGGCCTTGAATATCAATAACTAAATGTAGGACTTTTTAAGGATCCGCAGGGACTCTGAGTAAATGTCACTAAACACTTCTGGTTTCTTTTTAGTCGTCAAGGATACAGAGCTGACACGGCACCGGAGGCTGAGAGGGAACGACTGCTGGACCTGCAGACAGGAAACAAAAATACACTTTAACACTATTATCATGGTGTGTGTGAATGTATGTGTGTGTGTGTGTGTGTGTGTGTGTGTGTGTGTGTGTGTGTGTGTGTGTGTGTGTGTGTGTGTGTGTGTGTGTGTGCAGGGGCGCTGCCAAGGATTTTGGGCCCCATGAAAAGATATCACAGTGGGCCCCACCAACACACACAGGCGACACCAACCATGCGCAATTGCTGTAACCACACCTCTACCTGCAAAGGCTCGCAGCTCTTTTGTAGTCCAATACTAACTGTACAATATTTACTGACATAAAGCTGTGAAAATAGGAGACAGGACTGAAAAATTTCATGTAAATAAAGGGGAGTTTATGGGACCTAAAGAGGCTTTGGATGGTTCATTTTTGACAGAAACAAGAAAAATGGAGTGTTAGTTTAACAACAAAAACGTATGTTCTTATATATTTTCAGGGCCCCTTAGAATCATCCTTACTTTTCACCCCCTTACAGCGCCCCTGTGTGTGTGTGTGTGTGTGTGTGTGTGTGTGTGTGTGTGTGTGTGTGTGTGTGTGTGTGTGTGTGTGTGTGTGTGTGTGTGTGTGTGTGTGTGTGTGTGTGTGTGTACCTGACAGCGGTATCCTGTAGGGGTGTATGGAGCGGGCCGGTAAGACAGGCTGGTGTGTGACGGCACATTCTGGCTCCTTCAGCTTGATGTCAAAGATCAGAGACGTCTGAAACACACACACACACACACACACACACACAGTAAATAACACACAGACACACTGTTTACCTGCATACATTAATTAAATACAGATCGTCTTCAACAGACACACACACACACACACACACACACACACACACACACCTGGGAGCTCTGGTGATGAACCACCACCAGGTTGTCCACGATGTTGAGAGCAAACTTCCCCGTGGTGTTCAGCTTCAGCACGTGACTCTTCTTACACGCACTCTCCCTGAACACACACACACACACACACACACACACACACACACACACACACACACACACACACACACACACACACACACAAGGAAAAGATACAAGATTAAGTGTAGGACAGTTTTTACATTTTAAGGAAACATGCTGAGATGATGTTTTAATTTGAACATTTCTGTGTGTGTGTGTGTGTGTGTGTGTGTGTGTGTGTGTGTGTGTGTGTGTGTGTGTGTGTGTGTGTGTGTACCTTGGTAAGTGGTACAGCACCACCTCTGCACTGGGACTGTTGGCTGTTCTTGAGTGATGCTTCAGATACATCACATGCAGCTGACCGTATCTACAAACACAGAGAGAGAGAGAGACACATTTAAACTGTTTCTATTTGATATTCAATCAACATTCGGGTTACATTTAGCTCGCGCTTCGAAACAATAACCGCCAGGGAAAACTAACTTACATGGTTGCCATGGCGATGTCTCTCTCCGACAGGCTGAGTTTGGCGGGTTTTGGGACGACTGGCAGCTCGATCTCAAACTTGGACATCTTGGACATGCTCCCGTTCTGAAACAACAAATAAAAAATTAAGAATAATATGAAGCTGTTAAATATTAAAATTTTAAAAAGGATCAAAGCAGAAACACATGAATTTGACTGCAGCTTATCCGGCTGTTAAGTCACGACGTCACGCATGACGAAAATTCTATTTCCGGAGCGGCTCCGTTTGTGCAGTATGCCACAGTGTTGTGTCAACAGATCTGAATCAAAAAACGACATCAAGTTGTCGTTTTTGCAAATTCCTGATTCTCAACGCGTATCTGCACTTTAAAAAATCCATCCTCAAACTGCTGTCAATCTATCTATCTGTTCTTACTTTAGCTGAGTGGCTAGCCGCTTATACTATTACGGCTGTGAGCAACCATATAATTCGTGAGTGGTTTTGAATGAATCAGGGCAATCTAAGCTTTCTAACAATGTATGGCATTAATATATATGTTTAAGGGTTGGTGTTTAAAACATTCAGGAGAACTTTCGCTACCTCACAACTTCCGAACTGTCCCGTTGGCAGAACAGCGTGTTTTAAACGGTTAAACCTGAAGAGTATGGTCCTTTTATATACAGTCTATGGTATGGTCTAGACCTACTCTATATGTTAAGTGCCTTGAGATGACTTTGTTGTGATTTGGCGCTATATAAATAAAGATTGATTGATTGATTGATTGAACGTGCAAACTAACCGCTAACTCACCTCAACTTTGTACACTTTCTTTTTCATTGATGCCTGGACAGTGCCCTTAATTAAACCATCAGGAAGAACAGTTACACCCTGTACTCTATTGGAATTATACGAATTCAGTCCCTTTTTCACTCTCACAGACATGTCACTACAATAAGAGGTGATCGTAAAAAGGTTCACGGGTTCCGCCATTGTTGTTGATTACTAATCGATGCCTTTGGACCCGGAAATAGAATTTTCGTCATGCGTGACATCAGACTTAAGAGCCGGATGGCCAGATCTGTGTTTAGTTTAACATTAAATATCAATTGCTGATGTTGAAAGTCAAGATTTCTTTCATCGTCTTTCTGACTTTAAAAATGATTACATACAAATCTAATCTTAGGTGTGTGTGTGTGTGTGTGTGTGTGTGTGTGTGTGTGTGTGTGTGTGAGAACCATATCAAACAAGAATAGTGTGACCCCCCAAAATAGGGTTCACACCAGGCAGGGAGTTGCGGTCCTCTGCAATGAGGCCAACGCGGAAGTAACTTAAAACTACATTCTATCAAAAGGCCACCAGGGGGCGACCGTTTTGGTGTCAAAAGGACTTCCGTCTCTATACAAGTCAATGGAGAATTCACCAACTTCTCACTTGATTTCTAACCTTAGTAAACGTTTTCAAAATGTGTTTATGGTCTCAATCGCTAGTTTAAAGCCTTCTTCAATGCAGTATGATGTTCATTTGGGACATTTTGGCCTCCCTGATTTTATATGTGACGATAAAGCAGGGTATGCATTAAGGCGTGGCTACGTCGTGATTGACAGGTTGATTGGTTCACAGGTTCAGGAGGGCGCCTCATGCTCCTCCTGATGCCCATATAAGTAGAATCCATGTTTTTATTTTTCCCAGGATGCACCTGAAATGTTCAAGTTGGCGCTGCTCAGACCCGAAACTATTGGCCTCCGAGCAGCAGTCCACAAACCAATGGGTGACATCACGGATGTTACGTCCATTTCTTATATACAGTCTATGGTTCACACTCAAATCAGATATCACCTTTTATTGATTTCTCTCTGTCAAACTTGAGCAAAGGAAATAAAAAATACACATGAAGAAAACTAAATAATAAACTAAATAACAGGAACAATATCTGAGTTGAGTGTGCAAACCCTTTTCTGTGCATTGCAACATCAAACCACGAAGCATCTGTATATATTCAACATTAAAGAAATCAGAATATAAGTTGCGTGTTCTCACCCTGAAGGCGAAGGGCTGCAGGATGTTTCCCTGCACGGTGGTGGACAGCAGGATGACGGCCGTCTCTGGACAGTACTGGTACCAGTTCACATTAATGCTCTGACTCTTCAACAGCTTCACACTACGCTTGTCTGGAAACACCTGAACACACACACACACACAGACACACAGACACACACACACACACAGACACACACACACACACACAGACACACACACAAACACACACAGATATTACTACAGACGTTACAGTTCATCTGATTTCTATATATATGATTTCTGGAACAAGCTACCAGCAGAACTGAAATCAGTTCAGAAGGAAGGAAAGAGGGAGGAAGGAGGGAGGGAAGGAGGGAAGGAAGGAAGGAAGGAAGGAAAGAAGTGAGGAAGAAGGAAGGAAAGGAGGAAGGGAGGGAAGAAGAAGGAAGGAAAGGAGGGAGAAAGGAAGGAAGGGAGGAAGGGAGTAAGGAAGAAGGAAGGAAAGGAGGGAGGAAGAAAGGAAGGGAGGAAGGACAGAGGAAAGAAGGAAGGGAGGAAGGTAGGTGGGAGGAAAGAAAGAGAAGGAGGGAAGGAGGAAGGAAAGACAGAAGCAAGGAAGAAAGGGGGATGGAGGAAGGAAAGAAGGAAGGGAGGAAAGAGAGAAGGAGGGAAGGGAGGAAAGAAGGAACAGTCAAAACAGACGGGGTCAATTTGACCGGGAGGACGACACAAAGGTTAAGATTTTACTCAGGAGGATATTTAACATGTTTCTGAATACATATATTGCTGTTTTTAATTATCAACAAATCAATGAAATCAACATTTGTTTTTTATATTTAGTAAATAAATCATGATGTGGGCTTAAATGGAGTCACAGTACCAATTAAACTCCATGCCAGACTTTTGACTAAACCACATGGGCACAAAAAAACCCCCCAAAACTCATCATTGACCTTCTTACAATAAGCAGTCAGGACAGGATTGACAGGTACCTGGTAGTATTCTATCCCCTGATCAGTGATGAAGACGATCTCGTTCCAGTTTGTCCAACAGAAACCCAAAACATTGGCGTTCTTCATCTGCAGAACAAGACGAGAGACACAAGAGAGACACGTTTTTCAGAGAGCCGCCATGTTGTCACTTTTACTACAGTAGCTGTTCATCATCAATCATTTGTTAAATAAGCAGAAAGAGATCATGACACAAACCTTGCATTCCTGTGTGAACTCTGTGTGTGGGTAGTCGGGGATGAAGTTGATGAAATCCTACAAACAACAAAAAAAGAGATAGAAATTAACCAGTTCAGGGTTCCTGCAGGTTTGAACAAGTTACATTTAAGACTTTTTAAGACCTTTTTAAGACCATTATGAAGTAAATTTAAGAAATAAGGAAAATCGCAGTCTCAGAATTACTTGCAACAAAACATCTGATGTGATCTTGTGTGTGACATCAGTGCTTTCACACCAAGTAGGGGAGAACGGGGTTGGTTGTCACATTCATCAGATCTCGGGCCCTAGAGGGCGCTGTTAAAAAGTTTTGGTACTGAACGTTTCAGAATTTAGGTGAAATGTTACTTCAGAGGTCATTTCTGGAGTAAACTGACATTGAGGTGAGAGGATGTTCAGTGTTTTTCATGTGGAAATGTAAATATCCAACTCTTCAGTGTTTCTCTCTACTAGGCTTTTACACAATGAGTTTATATAAAACATCATTACCATTAAAAAGTATGAAGAGAGAGCGATAGTTAGGTAGTTTTTTTTCTTAGCTACACGAAACAGATGTTTGGTAGCTTTGCTGTTAGCAAAAAATCCCAGTTGGGGATGTTTGTCACATTCTCTTCGGGGTTGGTTGTCACATATTGGTTTATACATATATAGTGTCATATATCTAGTTCTTTCTTTCTTTTAAGATAACAAAATGAGGAGGAACTTTGTCAGGAAGACAAACAAGGGTCAGACTCCTCCAGATGTGAAGCTCAGAGCAGTCAGAGAGGTGAAAATTAACAATATTGTCATATAAGGACAAAAAAGGCACTTAGCGGAATGATTTTTCCTGTTTATGTTCTCTTGGTGCAGGAGATGTATTAGGTTGTCGTATTTCAATTAAACTAAACATTTTAAATATTTGTTTTAAGAGTTTTTATTTTTCCCCATTAAAATAACACAGGGACAACCAACCTCCATGATGTCTTACTACCAACCTCCATGATGTCTTACTACCAACCTCCATGATGTCTTACTACCAACCTCCATGATGTCTTACTACCAACCTCCATGATGTCTTACTACCAACCTCACGATGGGGATGGTTGTCACAAGTGCACAAGACATATTTGACGGCTCATATCTTTTGAACAGAATCAGCTGAAGGAGAGTCAGACCTTTCTATTCCTACCTGACACTTTAGGCTTTCATTACAATTTAAAAGGGAATTTATTCAGTTTATGGTTTATGAGGAATTGAAAGGAAAGTAAAAAGTGTGACTACCAACCCCGTTTTACCTTATGCATCATTTGAGAGACTTCTTGCAGATAATACACACTGCGTTTCAAATTGCTGGTTTGGTATCTGTTTTAACCAACCACTGAACTCTGACTGTTGAAGCCAACACTACCTGGATCCTTCAGAAAGAACAACACACAGATCTAACTGTGAATCCCACCAGCACATTTCTCAACAAAAAAAGGCGACGGAGGAAGCGATAAATAAAACGTACATATTTAAGACTTAACCTTCGTGTCGTCCTCCCGGGTCAAATTGACCCCGTCTGTTTCGACTGTTCCTTCTTTTCTCCCTTCCTTCCGTCTGTCCTTCCTCCCTCCCTCCTTCTCTCTTTCTTTCCTTCCTTCTTTCCTGTCCTTCTTTCCTTCCTTCTTCCCTTCCTCTTTTCCTTTCTCCCTCCCTCCCTCCTTCTTTCCCTCCTCCCTTCCATCCTTCCTTCCTTGACTCGAGGACAACAGGAGGGTTAACTAAATGTAATTTAAGACCTAGTCTGCAACATATGGACGTATTTAAGACTTTTTAAGGCCTAAAATTGAGATGATCAAATTTTAGACTTTTTAAGACTTTTTAAGACCCAGCAGTTACTTCACATGTCTTATTATTTATGTAACATGAAGGTAATCTGCTGGAGGTTTTTCTTTAGAATAATCGCAGCGTAACTCACCACAGATTTGGAAGTTCTCTGTACCGCCAGAATCTTGTTTCCGATGGAGAACTTGATGCATTTCACTTCTCCTTTATCGTCCATCCTGTGGAAAAGACACGACTGAGACTCAATAATCAGTATTTTAGTGTTTCAGTCGATGTGAGATTCCTGCACAAGTTGACGTACCTGAAGGCAACAGAGCTCTTATCATCTGGACCTTTGACCACCACACCTGTGGCTCCGCCTGAACGCACCGCGAACACCTGCAGCCAGGAAACAGGAAGCAACACACTTCAAGAAAATGAAGCTACTACACAACCCTCTTAGTAAACAAACCTGACTGAACAGGATGAAAACTGTTAGATAAATCTTCTTTAATAATATGTTTTGGTTGTCAAAAGGTAAAATCATCAATATTAAAATATGACAGATAATAATATAACACTCTGAAAGGAGCCATTGTGCATTATTATTACTTTACTTTTAATACTTCTGCACCTTGATGAAAGATTTTGACTTTTGCATGTAACAGAGTAGATTTAGATTGCTGTATTACAACTTTAAGTAATAAAATAGAAATATAAGATATCTAAAGGTGCAACTAAGGTGTTTTTAGGTTGTGTTTAGGGTGCGACTGATACTGGATTCTTGGGACATATATAATAATATATCAGTCAGAGGGACCAAACCACTACTTTTACTGTAATACTGCATACTACATCACTCATAATACTGCAGTACTTTTACTGTAATACTGCATACTACATCACTCATAATACTGCAGTACTTTTACTGTAATACTGCATACTACATCGCTCATAATACTGCAGTACTTTTACTGTAATACTGCATACTACATCACTCATAATACTGCAGTACTTTTACTGTAATACTGCATACTACATCACTATAATACTGCAGTACTTTACTGTAATACTGCATACTACATCACTCATAAAACTGCAGTACTTTTACTGTAATACTGCATACTACATCGCTCATAATACTGCAGTACTTTTACTGTAATACTGCATACTACATCGCTCATAATACTGCAGTACTTTTACTGTAATACTGCATACTACATCACTCATAATACTGTAGTACTTTTACTGTAATACTTTGATTTTTCATCACTCAGTCAGCTGACTTAGCTTCCTGAGTTAGCCACATGCTAACAGTTAGCTCACCTGCTTGTTAGCTTCATCAAAGAACACGTTGTTGACATTGGACGCGTGTTCAAACTGCACCGGGTTCTCACACAGCTCCAGATAATGTTCCTCACTCATCTTCTCTCTGCTCAGCTGTTTATTGTGTTTGTTTTTTCTGCTTCTCTTCAAGCTGTCACTGCTGCTGCTGCAAACCCGGAAACACAACACCTCCACTGCAATCCAACAGGCTTCCGGCTCAGACTTTCACAATAAACGCAGATCAAAATTTCGTCATGTAAAAAGTCAACATATCAGATCTTTTACTTAAGGAAACATGGTAATACTATACTATAAACAAATAATATTCATATCATATATATATTTATTTCACTTTAATCTGTGCAATAAGAATATTACCTCTGGTATATTACAACTCAATACACCAATATTACTTACTTATTACTTAATCTTATAATTAATGTCACGATTATTTTAATTACACATTTTTACTATTATTGTTTTTGTTCTTCTTATTGCTGCTCTTATATTATATTTTTACTGTCCACTTTGCTGCTGTAATAATGCAAATTTCCCCCATTGTGGGACTAATAATGGAATATCTGATCTTATATTATCTTATCTTATACCCAATTGCATATACATTTTAGTTTTAGTTTAGTTTAGTAGCTTTATTGTCATTATATTGAGGGTCAGACAACAATATAACAAAAATTTAGATAGCACTCCTTTAAGCCATAAGAACATTTAAGACAATTAAAAATAACTTAAGACATAAATAAAACATTGATAATCTATAAGAGCAATAAAATGCAACATGCAATATAAAAAAGGTGCAAACACAGCAAACAGTATTAATGCTTGTTGTAATATATAATGTATATATGTTAATGAGTGGACAAAATAATACGAACACCAGTCAACATAATACACTTCAATACACCACCATCCACTATGACCTCAATAATAAACATAAAGTAGAATTATCACCTTCTTGACAATGTTAACAAAAACTGAAAATGTATAAACTTCATAAATGCAGAATTTATAGCAGATTAATTGGATTGAATTAGATATATATATAATTATGCACATTATTATTATTATTATAACACAGCAAATGATGAAGACAGAAAGTGAGCTTAAAAGAGAGAAGAAGAAAAAAAATAAAGTTTTCAGAAGACAACAAACAAAGTAAATGAGCATGCATCAGTTTTATAAAATATCTGCTGATTTAAAACATTTTTGCATTTTGTATTTTGAAAAAGTGCTGCTAAAAGAAATTATTGTAATCTGAAATGTAAATTGAGGCTTTTTATTCTGAAAAGACGCAGCCGGAAGTCTTCTTGTTTTTGCTGCAGAACGTCACGTGACAGCCTGCAATCACGTGCCTGCAGAGATGAAACAGATGATATAGTTGTTATAACTTACTGCTGCATGAGACAAACATTCCTGCTTTAAACTGGAGAGAAACTTTATTTTATTTTTTTTACTAAATAAAAACACAGACACAATTTTTCTTCTTCCCTCTTTAATGTCACCACAATGAAGCATGTTCTTTCATTTCCAACACTGAGAGGAGCCTGACACATTCGGTCCCGGTGTTCATCTTTATATTAATTTCAGTAAAACACACGATAATCTTCCACAAGTTCAAACTTCAAAACATCTGTGAGAAAACATCAACAACTGTAAATGACTCGAGGACGACTTGACTTTATTTTTGCATTTGTCTCTTTTACATTTCAGTTTCAAGTATGACCAAAGCACCTAACACACCACACCTTAATCACTGTGACCTTTGAACCCTTCCACCATAAATATCTGACCCTTTAAACTGCAACAGAGCAGAGTGTAAAAGGACAAAATGACACAATTAAAACTGCAGTTTCCTTCGTTTTCAGGCGTATTTTATGACATTTATTCCCTAATTTTAGCTAATTGTGTACTTCTGAGATGTTGAGTTAATCTGAAATATATAAAGATATATGCATTGTTTCTTTTGTTCGTTTTTAGGTGCTGCATCATATTCATGTACTCTTCAAAAGAGTACACAGCAAGTGATGAAGACAGAGAGTGAGCAGAGGAAACAAAGAGGAATAAAGACTTTAAAAAGCTGAGGTAAACGAGACAAGAGCATGCATCAGGTTTGGAAGATATTTGCTAATTTAACACATTTTTGCATTTGGTATTTTGACATTTTTTTAGGATTATGTGGCTAAAAAATACAGCCAAAAAAAACATTAGATTACTTTAACCTCCCTATGAAGCTTCAACGTTATTTTCACATCACACCTTCAGAGTTTGTAGCTGTCTCATGAAAATCTGCTTATATTCAAAGATTTGAACTGTGGCTCGTTTGCTTTGTAAACATGTTGAAAGTAATTATTTTATCAGTGTAGTTTAGTGTCTCTGGGGTTATAGTGACACCTACTGTTAAACCTGTGAATGACACTAAACTCACATACTAATTTGAGGGAAGTGTGCCAATAAAGATGAACAGAGCGGCATTAAGAGACTGAAATTACTCCTAAATTTCAGGTCAGAAGATGCACACGTTCTGTGTTTGTACATTTAATTTTTTGCTGGTATTACTTTATGTTTGTGTATTCATTTTGTAATGATAATCTGATAATGTCTCAGCTTTTGGAACATGCATTTCCTTTTAGTTTGCTGGATAAAAGAAGATAAAAATGTCTGCACCACAAGAAAATCTTTGGCAGTGATTACAGAAAAAAAATTCATAGATTAAATCAATTAAAACGCAAATAAGCAGCGACTCTTTACGAAGATAGAAAAACTTATTTCAGATGTGAAACTAATTCAATATCTCTGAGTCACCTGACAGCTTTCACTGTTTTCAGATGTTTTATAGAACAACTGAAAACAGATTAATCATCACATGCTTTATATCTTTATTTGTTTTAACGCCTCGCTGAAGCTACAGAAACATAACAGACATACTGGAACTCATGATGCTACTCTCTGCCAGCAACACTGCATTAAAAAAAATGGAAAATTAGGTTGTTTTTTTGCATAATTTAATCCTAATTCTCCCTCCCAAAAATTCAGTCTGAATTCAAGTGTAAATAAATCTCAGCTGCATCACTTCTGTTTTTAACAACGGAGCCACTGATGGTTCTTAGCAGCAAACAAAAGGTCCCATTTTTATCATTTCACCTGTTTTAACTTGTTTTCTTACAAAAAAAAAAGTCATCCTGGGATCTATGTATGTATCAGACAATAAAACCAGGAAGGATATGAGAGCTGGTGTCATCTTCTCTTAAAGCGCTCAGACAGCCAGGACGCTCTGACTTCAACGTCTAACACGATGAACCTCCTGCAGCCAGGAGGAGGCGCTCCGTCCTGCCTGTTTAAAGGAAGCAGTCGGTGAGGGTCAGTGGGTGGTGAGGAGAGGTTTGGAGAAGGTGGAGGCTCCGTTGTCCTCCTCCTTTCAACTCCTCCTTTTTACGGCATTTTTTTTTCAACACGGCGGGATCGTGAAGACAGAGCGAGCCGGGTGAGC
>NC_084989.1:23955197-23957697 GCF_963691925.1 Scomber scombrus
CACACACACACACACACACACACACACACACACACACACACACACACACACACACACACAGACAGACAGACAGACAGACAGACAGACACACACACAGAGACACAGACACACACACACACACACACAGACACACACACAGAACCACAGACAGACACACACACACACACACACACACACACACAGAGAGAAACAGAAACACACACACACATTATTAATAATGAAGCATCAGTGTTAGAGCAGCATGTTACTGTTGTAGCTGCTGGAGGTGGAGCTAGTTCCAGCTACCTGTTTGTACCACTGTGATCATCTGCTGCTGGTTTATTGGAGGTTTTTGAGGATGCAACCTTTGTTAATTACGTCCCAAAACTATGAAACAAACTTCCTTCAGATATCAGGGAAGCAGCTCACTAAATATGTTTAAAAGAAAGCTAAAAACTCACCTCTTCACTTTAGCTTTTTATCAGCTTTTCTATCAGGACTAATACGAGTGATGTTATGAGCAGAGTTAGTTACCTGGTGAGGTTGTGCATCTCCTTCTCGGCCCAAAGCCTGATGATCTTTCGTGGGTTCAGTTTGCTGAAGCGATCGATGAAGCGATAGTCGTCTTTGATGTAGCGGTCTCTGTTCTTAAACTCGTTCAGCGTCGTCTTAAACACCTTCAGCACCACCTCGTCTGGGACCGGCTGCTCCTCCTCCCCCATGCTGACACACACACGCACACACTCTTTTAGTTTATTTAGCCTATATATTGTATCGTTTTAATGGTAACTCTTTAATTCCAGTTTGAATGTATTTTTTATAAATCTTTGCGTCGTCCTCCCGGGTCAAATTGAGCCTGTCTGTTTTGACTGTTCCTTCCTCCCTCCTTCTAGCTTTCCTTCCTCCCTTCCTCTTTTCCTTTCTCCCTCCCTCCTTCCTTGTTTCCTCCCTCCCTCCCTCCTTCCTTGTTTCCTCCCTCCCTCCTACCTTCCTTCTTTCCTCCATCCTTTCCTTCCTTCTTCCTCCCTTCCATCCTTTCTCCCTCCCTCCTTTCCTTCCTTCTTCCTCCCTTCCTTCCTTGACTCGAGGACAACAGAAGCAAGGCTGTTTTGTTTCTTTCCTCCTCCTCCTTTTCCTCCATCTTTTCTCTCACCTCCCTCCGTCAGCGTGGAAAACGACGGACTCTTTCCCGGTGCTGATGCAGCCGTTAATGTTTTCCAGCAGGCCGGCGTTGACCATCTTAAACATCAGCAGACGAGTGCGAGGGTCCACTGCTTGTTCCTGTGTGGGGGAAAGAATAAGAGTTAAGTGTTTGAGTGTAACTTTGTGATGCAGCCAGGCGGGGAGTTCAGGTCCTCTGAAATGAGGCCAACGCAGAAGTAACTTAAAGCTGCATTCTATCAAAAGGCCACCAGGGGGCGACCGTTTTGGTGTCAAAAGGACTTCCTTCTCTATACAAGTCAATGGAGAATTCACCAACTTCTCACTTGATTTCTAACCTCAGTAAACGTTTTCAAAATGTGTTTATGGTCTCAATCGCTAGTTTAAAGCCTTCTTCAATGCAGTATGATGTTCATTTGGGACATTTTGGCCTCCCTGATTTTATATGTGACGATAAAGCAGGGTATGCATTAGGGCGTGGCTACGTCGTGATTGACAGGTTGATTGGTTCACAGGTTCAGGAGGGCGCCTCATGCTCCTCCTGATGCCCATATAAGTAGAATCCCTGTTTTTATTTTTCCCAGCATGCACCTTAAATTTAAGTTTAAGTTTAAGTTGGCGCTGCTCAGATCCGATACTATTGGCCTCCGAGCAGCAGTCCACAAACCAATGGGTGACGTCACAGATGTTACGTCCATTTCTTATATACAGTCTATGGTTGCAGCTGGATAATAATATTGTATTATCTGTTTACGTACAGCGGTGGAGTGCTCCTTCTTCTCGTGCAGTCTGGCGCTGCGTCTCTGCTCGCTGTAGCAGTGCTGCTTCAGAGAGTTGAACACCTGATTGGACAACTTCAGGTCCATCCCCAAACCGTCTCCCACATGGACCTCTGGAGCAAACTGGAGAAGAAGAAGAGAAGAGGAGGATGAAACAGATCTTCTTTATGTCTATCAGTCAAAATGTGATCGGCATGTATCTGTAGAAATAACACAGAGTATAAGAGACACAACATTAAAGTAAACACTTTAAATGTCTGTCTAATGTCAGCTAACCAAACTAACTTTTTTTATAAATCTGAATGAACCGCAGCCACATTTGTATTGAATAAAACTACCTTTAACATACCTTCTTAATATCACATATTCACAGTCATTCTTTAGTTTTCTATTAAAAAAAATTATGGAAAACAGTCTCAGTTCCACTGTGCAGTATATGTAGTATACTAACAGAAAATATAGAGAATATGTACACAAAATTGAACATTAATTATTAAATATTATTATTAATTGAGGCTCCTTTCCATTTAGATTTAAGAGAGCCAGGTTCCTGCTATTGCTCCAGTGTAAGAGGAGGTCTG
>NC_084989.1:23962697-24013370 GCF_963691925.1 Scomber scombrus
GGATCACTTACTAGTTTATTAATACAGCATTAAGATCCCTAATTTAATTTTGAAGGTATGGATGTGACAGTAATAGCTGTGGGCTCAATGGTCTTGCTGATGTAGGTATAAATTTACAGCTTCTCATTTCATCTCAATCAATAGCACCTTTTATACAGTAGATAGATAGATAGAGATAGATAATTAAATAAAACCCAATTATAGTAATAAAAAAAAATGGGAACATTCAAACATACAATTAAAAAAGTGCAGAAAACAAAAAGCTAGACTAAAATAGACTAGAGCATAAAATATGAGAGTGTAGAATATATTAATTTAAACTTATTAAAAAGACATACAGTGCAAATGAAAGATTAAAACTTAAAATGGTTTAAAAATAATTCAATCATAAGCTCATGAAAAGAGAAACGCGTTTTACCTGGATTTAAAAATAGACAGAATATGTGTCGAGAAAGACAATAGTTTTAGAATAATGCGATAAAATAAAAAGGGATTAAAATGTGATTTAAAAAAAATGCTATAATAAATAATAAAAAAGGGGGAAAAATCAAAATAAAATAAAATAAATAACAGCGTTTTTCAACGTTAAAATAAAAGATGAAATTAATTTAAAAAAAATAATACAAAAAAAATGTCAATCAAGTAAATAATGTTTATAAATTATTATTTTAATTCGTGTGTTTTTTTTACATGTGTGTTTGGTGCCAAATCTCTAATAAGGGAACCACCGGGGAGAGGCCGCTGCTCTGTGTTATCTATCCGCTCACAGCGACCTATTTTCGGCCTTGTAAGGTTCGAACTGTCGGTGATGAGAGGGCCAGCTGCTCCGGGTCATCTATCCGCTCACAGCGACCTATTTTCGGCCTTTTAAAGGTTCGAACTGTCGGTGATGAGGCCATATTGGATCATGAGTCGCAGAGGCTAAAACTAGCAGCTAGACTATTTGTGATCAATAAAAGCATGGGTCAAACTGAGATAACAGTACATGATATTACTCCAGAGGATAGCTGGACTTACCTTTAGTGCTTGTGCCGCTACTCCCGATTGATCCATGATTGTGATTATTCACTTTAATCGATTCTTTCTCTGATAAATAAATGGTGGCTAACGGCTGAGCTAAAAGTGAGCAAGCTTCGTCGGGGCAGATTCAGCGACTACAAACGTCTTAAATATAAGACAAATAACAACGTCTCGCAATATGACACGTACAGATAACTGCTGTGTTAACTTTAATAAATATAAATAGATAATTTAGAGGTTGGTTATAAAGTCTTTTAGTAGTTTAAAGGTTAGAGAAGAGGGGGGAAAACTGATAGTTCCTCAGCACAGAGTCAACGTTCGACACAAACAGGAAATACATCACTGCCCGATCCTTACAGCGCACCTTCACAATAAAAGCTTAGCGATTCTTTTTAAAATGCTTTTATTTTCTCAGTTTCATGTTCAACCGTGGTGGAAATAATTGAGCACATAATTGCACCAGATAGCTGAGAAGCATTAATAAGTAATAGATATGAAAAAAAAAATGCAGGAAGGATATTGTTTTTGAAAATCTTCATTTATTGTATAAGATGCAAAATAAAGGTTTAAACAATTTGCTTTATTTGGGTTCTTGCCCCATGTAGGAGTAGAGGGGAATGAGGACGTGGACATATTGGCTAAATCCGAGGCTAAAACAATCATTAAAAACAAATGCAAAAAAACATGGCAGGAATACTCGGATATAAATGACACCGGAAGACATCATTACAATAGATAGATAGATAGATAGATGGATGGATGGATGGATGGATGGATGGATGGATGGATGGATGGATGGATGGATAGATAGATAGATAGATAGATAGATAGATAGATAGATAGATAGATAGATAGATAGATAGATAGATAGATAGATAGATAGATAGATAGATAGATAGATAGATAGATAGAAACTTTATTGATCCCATTGGGAAATTCACAACACATACACAACAAAAGACAAACAGATAATAACCAACCACTAAGTTAAAATCTTAAAATAGTAAAGAAAGATTAAAATGTGAGCATTTATGATAGTGCAGAATAATAAATAATAAAAGTCCATGTTAATGTGCCCGGTGCCAGTGTGGGGATAAATATACATATAATATACAAAAACATGTAGGTTTAAGAAGGAGGATGGGCAGGAACCGGAAAGAAGAAACTATCATTACTCGACTTAGAACAGGGCACACTGGACTCAATCAAACATTGCATAAAATAAGTAAACACCTAACTGGTAAATGTGGACATTGTGGATGTCAAGAAACTGTTCAGCATGTGCGGCTTGAATGTAGAGAATATGAAGGAGAAAGGAAGGAGCTGATATCAGTGTTAAAGAAAGATAACACAAGTTTCACTGTAAGGAATATTCTTAGAAGTACAACTAAGGAAGTCTATAATAACTTAATAAAATGTCTGAAATAAACGGGGCTAATAGAAAGAATTTGAGAATTTAAGTTTTTTGTTGTTTTTAAATGTTATTAATTTTTTATGCTTATCTAATGCTCCACACTCCAATCCGGTAGGTGGTGGTAATGTACCTCTGGCTGGTTTGCCAACCGCTAATCAAACTCAAAGAAGAAGATAATCGAGCACATTTACTCAAGAGGTGTGCCTAAGTTAAAGGGTGTCAAACTCATTTTAGTTCAAGAGCCACATATACAACCCAATTTGATCTCAAGTGGGTCAGACCAATAAAACCACTTCACAATAACGTGCAAAAAATAATATATATATATATAAACTATTTACAAAACAAAATGAACAATCTGAATTGTCTGAAGGAAAATGAGTGCAAAAGAGAGTGCAATTACAACATTATTATGTCTCAGTTCTTTACAGATTATTTTGGACAGAAGCTGCTGATTGACAACATTTTGTACAATGTTCAAAATATGAATGACGGAAACATGACCACAATATGTACTCTGAAGCTGCATAAAACTGGAATTACTTTGATGATGGTGGACTTGACTTTGTGTCTGACAGTGGAGCTGTTCTCAGATCAGTTCAGACTGCAGCACTGATAGTCATCTCCACTTCCTCTGATTCCTCTGTCAGTCACTGCTGGATGAAGCTCTCCTCTCCTCTCTAACTCCCAGTAACATGAGCCAGTCACCGCCTCTCTACACACAAGCTGCTGCTGCTGTTGTTTCAACCTCTCTGGATCATCAGGATACAGCTGATCATCCCAAACCCCAGGCTGGTACTACACCATTCCACCATCTGATGAGAGAAGAAGAAAGAACAGAGGTCATGATCAGTGTTAAATCAGGTAATGATTTGATTCAATTTAAACTCTTTGAACACTGATGGCTATGTCATTGTTAGACTATTGATTCTTGATTTGTTTATTTCACTAGTCAATTGGGAACAAACTGTTAAACACAAAAATAAAAAGAAGAGCCACTAGATGGCAGAAGAGTATATTACAACAGCAGCTTGAGTTTCCTTACCTAAGTTAAAGCTTTGTTTCAGTGACCATTACTCATACAGCTGCAGGCAACAGGTAAACTATGCTGAGTTGTCTTTGATCTTTGTTTTTTCCCCTTCGGACAGTAGGAGTGGATACTGGGAGAATAACCGTTCCTGCTTCTGATTTAAAAGTTCAAAATCGAATTTCAATCAATTTTTGATTTAGATTTGAAATCATGACACCCCCTATAAAGACCACATGGTCAGTAAGTGTAATGCTGGTGCTGTGAAATCAGAGCCAGTGATTTGCAAGCTGCAGTCAGCCTGATCTTAGAGTTCAGACAAAGATGAACTGATCAATTGTTTAGTGTTGAAATGATAGAACAAACACTGAGATCAGATTTGATGGTGTGACAGTTTGATGACGAGGACCACTGTCTCTATACATCTTGTAAGGCTGTCAGCTGTAATCCAGCTTTATTTCCTGCTGAAATCAACACAACAAAAACAGTCGTCTTCACATCAACTCAAACACATGATCACAACAAGCTTCTGGCTCATCTGATTGGCTGAGTGTTCTCTCTCTCTCTCTCTCTGCCTTTCTGTCAAATCCTGAAGCCTGTCACCATTCTCCTCTCACAGCTTCACTGAAGAAAGCAGCACTGAGAAGGTTGGAGGTTCATCAGGAAATACTGGATCTTTGCTTTGACACTGACTGTGTTTAATACTAAACTGCTGAAACCAGCACAGACTGACTCTAACTCTCTACTGACCTCAAATCCTCCAGTCTATAGTCTGGACTTTCCTTAAGATCACACAGCTGCTTCATGTCTGGATCCTTCAGGTCGTTGAGGCTCAGATCCAGCTCTCTCAGATGGGAGGGGTTGGACTTCAGAGCTGAGGCCAGATAAGCACAGCTGATCTCTGACAAACTGCACATCCACAATCTAAATAAGAAGAAAATATTCCTGCTTAAATCATTCAATGTTTCATAATCTGGGTTTGGAATGTAGAAGTTTAGAAAATGGAAACTCCAACAGGTGAACCTAACAGGATGAAGGATAAAAAATACAAACAGTGAAAGTGAAAGCTCTCATTAATATTATTGACAACATGCTGTTACTTCCATCAAGATGTATTTCACTTTCTGCAGCTCCACCAGTGTCTCCATCTATACAAACTCATGTTGTGCTGCCAAACATGAGTATGAAACACTTACATTTATTTTAAATTCTACTCAACACCCAATGTTTACAAAGAGACCAAATATGTCAGGATGGATTTTTGGGAAAATATGAAAAACAATTATTATCATTAACAATATTTCAGTTTCATGGAATCATGAAGCCATAAAAAAAATCTTACGTTTGAATATTTCAGTCACTATAAACACTGCATGGTTTCATAAATATGTTGAAACAAACATATACTGAATGTTGTATTTATTACTGTCTGATAGTTTTGTTTTTGACTTAAAGAAAGACATTTAAGGAGAAGGGTTAGCATAGACATATAAGTCAGGTGTTTGAGAGTTTAGAGGAATTGCCTGTTTTTTTCTTGTTTTATTTAAGATTTAAATCTCCAGCTTTGACAGTCAATGGACTAAACCTCCAACAAAAAAATAGACTTTACCATTAAGATAATCACTGTGGATCAGCATAACATCCTTATGTTTGCAGTTTAGTGGCACCACAACTTTTACATCATATTACATCTCAGCACTGAAGTTAAAAAATGTTGTCTGACCCCAAAGTCTCCAGTCTACAGTGTGGACTCTCCAGAAAACCACACAGTAGCTTCACTCCCGAATCCTTCAGGTCATTTCCTCTCAGCCCCAGCTCTCTAAAATGAGAGGGGTTGGACTTCAGAGCTGAGACCAGAGAAGCACAGCTGATCTCTGACAAACTGCAGTCCCACAATCTAAATAAAGAATAAATGGGTTAGAGAGAGAGAGAGATAGAGAGAGAGAGAGAGAGAGAGAGAGAGAGAGAGAGAGAGAGAGAGAGAGAGAGAGAGAGAGAAGAGAGAGAGAGAGAGATAGAGAGAGAGAGAGAGAGGGAGAAAGAGAGAGAGAGCAGGGCTCTTGCAAAACATCCCATATAAGTGAAACATTCAAAGCATATCATGTAAAAAAAAAAAAAACATAAATGTTACATAACACACAAACAGTCTACCACAGAACTGTCTTTTTCACCTACCCAATATTGCAAAAAAAATCTGGCAAATCCTGTCTCAAAAAGACAGCAAAACTAGTTGACACATGTGTTACTTCTAGGCTGGATTGTTGCAATTCTTTATTATAAGGTTTCCCGAACAAGTCTCACAATTTTTCTCCAGTTGGTGCAGAATGCTACACGTGTACTGACAAGCACTAGGAAAAGATCACATTCCTCCCATTTTAAATTCACTGTATTGGCTCCCTTTGAAATCCAGTATATAATTTTAAATCCTTCTCCTCACCTAAAAAGCCTTTAGTAAACAGGCACCACCATCATAAGTTCTAGTACTTAATTCAGGCCTAATTGTGGTTCCTAGACTCTCCAAAACTAGAATGGGAGGCAGAGCCTTCAACTATCAGGCCCCTCTTTTGTGGAGCCACCTTCCAGTTTCAGGGGGTAGACATCCTCTCTATGTTTAAGAGTAGACTACATTTTTGATAAAGCTTATAGTTGATCAGCCACTAGTTATACTGCTATAGGCTTTGACTACTAGGGGACTTCCCATGATGCACTGAGCTTCTTTCTTTTCCTCTCCCTTTCCATCTGTAAGCATTCATGTCCCATTAATGCATGTTACTAACTTAGTTTATTCCCTGGAGACTTTGTGCTTTCTCATCCTGCAAGTGCTGAGGTGTTAGCCATGAATCCCCATCCAGGGATTGATTGTGGTACCAGTCAGTGGGACCACTTTCTACAACTACTACTATTATCATTATTATTATTATTATTATCATTATTATTTTCATTATTATTTTCATTATTACTATATGTAGTCATATTCTACTATTACTAAACTTGTTATTGGTATTACTGCTGTTGCTGTGCATCTCTGTCTCCTTCTCTCTCCCAACCAAATTGATCAATGCAAATGGCTTCCCACTTAGAGCCTGGTTCTGTTCAAGGTTTCTTAACCTTAAAGGGCTTTTTTCCATGCCATCATTGCCAAGTGCTGTTCATGGGAGAAATGTTTGGGTCTCTGTAAATTTTGAGATTGATAAAATATTGAATCTTGTATTTTAATTATCATAAAGATTAAATTTATGTTGAAGATGAAATGTTTAAGAAATTAAGAGTGAATCAGCCAGTGTTGGATTTTCGATGTTATATTAAGTATGTTTTAAGTATGATGCTTAACAAGATGCTCAGTGTGGACCAGCATAAAATCTATGAGGTCCAATCCCATGAATACTGTCATATTAATCTCAGCACAAAAGTAAAATGGTATCTGACCTCAGAGTCTTCAGTTTACAGTGTAGATTCTCCAGAAAATCACACAGAAGCTTCACTCCTGAATCCTGCAGTTTGTTTCCACTCAGATCCAGCTCTCTCAGATGGGAGGGGTTGGACTTCAGAGCTGAGACCAGAGAAGCACAACTGATCTCTGACAAATTGCAGGTCCCCAAACTGAATGAAGAAGAAATCATGTAGTGTTAGAAGTAGATTATTCTGCTTTAAATTGTTCAATGTTCCATAATCTGTGCAGAGTTGAAGAAGGTTTAGAAGGTAGAAGATTAGAAAATGGAAACTCCAAACAGCTGAACTCAACAGGATGCAGGTATTGTAGGTGCTGTGCAGCCAAATACAAATGAAAAACAGTGACATTTATTTCAGATTCTATTCAACATCCAAAGGTTTACAAGTGTTAACTATGATTTAAAATTAAACATTTAAATAGCATTTAAATATTTGAATTCAACATCTAAATGTCTATATCTGCAGTTTATTGTCACCACAACTTTCACATCACATCAGTACAGAAGAAAAAAATAGTGTCTAACCTCAGAGACTCTAGTTTACAGTGTGGAATCTCCAGGAAGTCACACAGCAACTTCACTCCTGAATCCTGCAAGTCATTTTCACTCAGATCCAGCTCTCTCAGATGGGAGGGGTTGGACTTCAGAGCTGAGGCCAGAGAAGCACAACTGATCTTTGATAAACTGCAGTTACTCAACCTGAAGAAAGAATATGAGGGGGGGAGGGGGGGGGGGGGAGAATCAAGCTTAATAATTCAAGTATTCATAATTTCTTGTTCAGCCAAAGACCATTAAAAACAATTACATTTATTTCAGATTCTACTCAAGATCCAAAAGTTTACAAAATATGCCAGGATGGACTTTGGGAAAATAAGAAACACAATGATGCACAAAATATCTACAATATTTCAATTTCATGGAATTGTGAAGCCATAAAAGAATCATGGCATCTGTATAAATACTACATAGTTTCATAAGATTGGAGCAAATACTGTATACTATATTTGTTACTGTCTGATAGAGTGTTTTATTTTTGATTAAAAGAAGGACATGTGTGGGGAGGATCAAATTTAATGCACAAATAAAGAGTTCAAGAGGTTCAGAGTGAATTGTCTGGTACAGTTTTTTTGTGGTTATATTTAAGATTTTAATCTGCAGGTCTGACACATTCAATTGACTAAACCACTAAAGCAGAAAATAAGACTTTACCATTAAAAGGTTCTCTTTGTAGAAATCAGTATCTCCTTCTCAATAGTGACAGGTGAGGATATTAAGCTTCTATGCTACCCATTCACTCATTTGCAGTAAAAAACAAAAAATAAATGTGAATAGCTTTGTAATAGTTGCATATAGAACCTTTAAGATACTCATATCAATCAGCATCAATCATCCTTATGTCTGCAGATTAGAGTCACCGCAAATTTCACATCATATTAATCTCAGCACAAAGGTAAACAATTACATCTGACCTCAGAGTCTTTAGTCTACTGCGTGGACTCTCCAGAAAATCACACAGTGGCTCCACTCCTGAATCCCACAGGTCGTTGTCTCCCAGGTCCAGCTCCTCTAGATGGGAGGGGTTGGACTTCAGAGCTGAGGCCAGAGAATCACAGTAGTAACCTAACAAATCGCTGTTCCTCAATCTGAATAAAGAATAAATCATGTAGGTGAAAATCCATTGTAATCCATCCGATCGATTCATGTTTTAAACACATAATCCAACACTATTGTGTCCTAATCAATGAGCTCTTCCCTAAAGTTAACATAGTGACTTTGTCATTGTATTATTGTGGATTATCATATCAGCCTTCTACTGACATCATCCAAATGTCACCACAACATTCAGACACCTATTAATGTCAACACAGATCAATAAAATGCCATGGACCTCGATCAAGTCTGTAACAAGGATCAAATTATTATTATTTTTCCTGTGAATGGTAACAAGTGTGTGTCATTTCATTAAAAACACTTCGGAAAGTGAAATACAGAAAAATATGTTCCTTTTCCAACTACTGAGGGACTTATTTCAAACCACAGATTTACTCTCATCATCACAGCTGACTGCCTATAATCAGTTTAGCATGACTTCCCTTTCAACTGGTGGTCATCTTTGACATAAAGCATTATACACATGTTAAAGTGTCACCTGTCCTTGGTGGCAGCTCAGAAATGATACAAACTGCATTTGAAAATATGATGTCCTATCTTTGTCTGTACTCCTGTACGAGAGTTTTAAAGTGTATATGAGATATGTTCCTGAAAAATAGTGTGATCTCAGTGTTAAATATATAAGCCATTATTCCTGAAACCACAATAAAAGTCTTGAACTTTTTTCCCATTTGGTTTACAGATTTAAGTTTCACACACACACACCAAAAATTATAAACACTAAATTGATCAAATTAAAGGAAATTAAATGACTTAAATAACTGGGTACAAACAAAATGTACAAGAAGAAAACACAGTCAGTGAACAGACCTCAGAATCTCCAGTTTACAGTTTGGACTTTCCAATCCAGCAGAGATCATCTCCACTTCTGAATGCTGCAGCTCATTGTCGCTCCGGTCCAGCTCTCTCAGGTGGGAGGGGTTGGACTTAAGAGCTGAGACCACAACTCCACAGTCAGTCTCTGATAGTTGACAGCTGGTAAGCCTGTTATTACAAACCATATTACATTTAAATATGCTAAAATCAAACCCTAGATAGATACTAGGCATTTTGAAGATTAAGCACATTGTCCTGAAGTTCTTTTGCTGGATTTGTATTAAGACTAGAAGATGAAGAATAAACTGTGAAATGTAACCCTCTTTACAACTAAATAGAATAACTGTGTTCGTTAGTGTAAATACACCAACTACAAAGCTCATTAAGCTTTTGTTACAACTGAAGAACAATTGTGAGAATAACTGGTGTACAATTTGGCAACAAGCAGTTGGAGCTTAAACTGAGCATACTTTAATAGTTTCTAAGTTTAAAAGTGTGCATGTATGTAAAGAAGGGATGTATTATATGTCAGTGGCTGATATCCTATTGGCAGAGAAATGAGAAAATGTAACAATTGCTCTTGTTTTAGTAATTTCATCTGACAATAAGAATTTTTTTAATAATCTGTGACTTTGGATTAATGACATCATTCTAAACCCTGTTATGAACAGGGATTTTTTTAAGGACAAGTCTTCTGTTGGTACTGGAGCAGGCTGAGAGTAGAGTAGTTTATAGTACTTTGTATAGTCGTTCCTCCCTTGCCTTTCTCTCTTCTGCTCTCTGTGTTGCTGCGTCTTTGCACAAGGTACACTATTTTCAGCCCAAATAGGGTCTTCAGAGTTTGGTACAGAAACAACAGGAAGTATTTAACACTTTTTGGACTGAGCACCTAGACAAGGGAGAGATGTGTGTGTGTGTTCTCAAGTGATTGATTTAAAATATTGATAATCACATCTGGACTTACACAGCCTTTCTGCAGTTCCTCACAGCTGGGATCAGTCTCCGTCGTCCCTCCTTTGTTGTTTTGTACTTTCCCAGGTCCAACTCATCCAGAACCTCCTCAGACATCTCCAGCATGTAGGCCAGAGCTGAGCACTGGATAGCAGAGAGTTCCTTCTCTGATTTTTTGTCTGACTTCAGGAACTCTTGGATCTCCTGATGTACTGAGCGGTCATTCATCTCCATCAGACAGTGGAGGATGTTGATACTTCTGTCAGGAGAGAATTTGGTCTTCTTCTCCTTCAAGTTGTTGATGACTCTCTGGATGGTTTTTGGACTGTTCTCTGTCTGATCCAGCAGGCCTTCTAAGAGACTCTGGTTGGACTTCAGAGAGAGGCCATGAAGGAAGCGGACGAACAGGTCCAGGTGGCCATTTTCACTTCTGAGAGATTTTTCCATTGCTCTCCTCAAGAAGGCGTCTAGGGTTATGTAATGGTCATTGTCTTGGTCATCATCATCTTTATCATCATCATCATCATCATTACCATCATCGTCTTCATCGTCATCATCATCATCTTCATCAATGAAATCGTCATCCTCAATATCATCAATGAAATCGTCGTTGCCAATGAATTTATTATCATCATCATCGCTAGTGTATTCGTATTCTTCTTCATCATCACCATCATCATCACCATCCACATCCACATCTCCCAGAAAGTCCTCCAGTACCTCTGTGTTGTTGTTGGCGTAACAGTGGTACATGTATACTGCAGCCAGAAACTCCTGAACACTCAGATGAACAAAGCTGTAGACTGTTTTCCTGTAGATCATCTTCTCTCTTTTGAAGATCTCTGTACAAACTCCTGAGAACATGGCATCTGTGATGTCAAGACCACACTGCTCCAGGTCTTTTTTGTAAAATATGATGTTTCCTTTGTCCAGTTGTTCAAACGCCAGCCTCCCCAGCTTCAGAAGAACGTCTCTGTCAGCCTCCGTCAGCTCCTCTGGACTCATCTCATGTCCCTCATCATGCCTCTTCCTCTTCCTCTTTGCCTGAACCTCTGGACTCATCTCATGTCCCTCATCATACTTGTTCTTCTTCCTCTGTGTCTGAACCAACAGGAAGTGAGAGTATAGATCAGTCAGGGTCTTGGGTAGTTCTCCTCTCTGGTTTGTCATCAATATCTGCTCCACAACTCTAGCAGTGATCCAGCAGAAGACTGGGATGTGACACATGATGTGGAGGCTCCTGGATGTTTTAATGTGTGAGATGATTCTGCTGGACTGCTCTTCATCACTGAATCTCTTCCTGAAGTACTCCTCCTTCTGGTCGTCAGTGAAGCCTCGTACTTCTGTTACCCTGTCAACAAATGTCAGAGGGATCTGATTGGCTGCTGCAGGTCGGGTAGTTATCCAGATGAGAGCCAAGGGAAGCAGATTACCTTCGATGAGGTTTTTCAGCAACATGCTGACTGATGACTTCTGTGTGATATCAGACACAACCTTCCTGTTCTTGAAATCCAGTAAAAGTCTGCTTTCATCCAGGCCGTCAAAGATGAACAGAACTTTACAGACAGCAAGCTTCTCTGCTGTGAGCTTCTGTAATGTTGGATGGAATTCATGGATCAGCATGATCAGACTGTACTGCTCATGTTTGATCAGGTTCAGCTCCCTGAATGGAAATAACATCAGCAGAATGATATCTTGGTTTTCCAAGCCCTCTGCCCAGTCCAGAGTGAACTTCTGCACTGAGAAGGTTTTTCCAACACCAGCGACGCCACTCGTCAGAACGACTTTGATGATGTGTTCCTTTTGGCCAGGTAAGACTTTAAAGATGTTGTGACACTTGATTAGAGTGTCTTTGAGGGTCTTCATCTTGGAAGCTTTCTCAAGCTGCCTCACCTCATGTTGGGTATTAACCTCTTCACTCTTTCCCTCTGTGATGTATTGCTCAGTGTAGATGCTGTTAAAGATGATTTTACTTCCTGTTTCATCAGTTTCGTCAGTCGCTTGTTGATATCTCCTGGTCAGACAGAACTTATGTTCATATGACACCACCTGCTCATTACCAGCTGCTGAAAGAGAGGGACAACACAGATCTGAACAACTATCAGTATGTTTTCATGCACTTTCCTTTCCTTCTCCCTGAATTTTGCACGCTGGGGTTGAAACGCCCCATATTACATATTCATTATGACAAACTTACTAAATGGACAGCGCGTATTATCTTGCACAGTTGAAAGACGCAAACCTCAGTGCGCTGCGTTAGTAGATCAGTTCTTTCTATTTTGATGTAAACCTACTCTTAAATCTCTTACTTTAATCTGAGACTTTTATGTAGTTCAGTTATTTTATTTTAAATTGAATGTGCTGAAGCACAGAGCAAGAAGAACAAAGAATATATAACTATCCAAATACTTACTGTCCGGAAACTTTCTCGTCACAGATCTGCTGTCTGGATGTGATGCTGTGTTTGTCACCTCCTGTGACTGACCTTCTGCTCCTGAGCTGATGGTTGGCAACTTCGTCACCAGATCATTCCTGCTGATCTTCTTTAACACACTCTTGGTGACTTCCACAGCTCCAGTAAATTCATATTTCTGCACCATCAGATCCACCACGTTCCGTCTCTCTGCCTTCGACAGCGGGCTCTCTTTGATGGGTGGGATGTCGCCCACCTTTTCATACTTAAGGGACCACTTGAGGTTCTCAAATTCCTTGTCTGTCAAATCGTCCAGAATGTTGAGGAGGTCCATCTCCGTCATCTTGGCTCTCTGGTTTCAGATAATGTAATCATTTTCAAGTTGACATTCAACTGGATCTAACTGATTTGACAAAAAGCCAAGTTTGGCAACAATTGTTAAAGTGTCAGAGAAATTTGTCAGCAAAAATGTCTCACCACAAGTCTACTCAGAAGCTGGCCTGGAGCTTTCTATCGGATCGATTTTTCTCTTATCATAAAAAATTTACATTTTTCATTTACATTTGGCAAAGTAATCTCATCACAAGGTCTAGTTATTCTTCTGCTCCTGCTTTTACAACCAATCTGTTTGCTGTGCTGCAGTGAACTCTGGTACATTTATGTGTTTTGGTTGGTTCATTAATGCTGCTGTGAAAGCTGTAAACCGACAGTATCTGAAAATAAGGGTCTTGTCTCAAAGACTCAGTATATCAAACTGAGTGTAAATGTACTGTTGCAATGTTGTCCAATAAAGTGATGTTATTGTTTAGTACATCTAAAAAGATACTCTTTTTGTATAATAAAACCTATAATAAAGACTTTTGCAGAAATAAGTAATCTAAACAAACTTAAATTAACCTGATTAATCCTGAAACATCCACAGGTACATTCACATGTGAATTTTGACACAGTCTCCCTCTAAAGGCAATGCTGGACCCACCTTAAGGTTTTATTTTATGTCCATCAGTGCAACAGTTCTCTCGTATTGTGTAGTTGTGCAAATAAGAAACACAGTTTATATGTTTTTATGACTTTTGCTGCTAATGCTATAAGCCCCTGTATTGCAGCACTGAAAATATTCTTAGTTGTTTGAGGGAAATCAACTTTTAAGCTCTACTTTCTATGGAGTTTCTATGCAAGCCTGGACAAAAGTGTCTGCCAAATGAATGCAATGTAATGTGATATCTTACATTGTGTTTGGATGTTTGTCTTCGGATCAGTCAATCTTTATAGCCACATTTTGCACACTTTCCTCTGTCCTCCTCTTCCTCCACACAATCACTCATCTTGTGGACTTCAGTCAGTCTGAGAGCTAAACCAGAAACACTGATTGTGAGCTCAGGACACAGGATTCATTCAAAACACGTCCGCACAAGTCTCACGTCCTGTACTGAGGGAACAGGAATTACCAGTCTCAATACATACTCAAATTAAAGCATACAGAACAAAGTCAGAACTTCAGCTGTAAAACTAGGATGTGATTGCTGTCTTTAACAGCAGTGTAACTTACTCAGCTAATAATATGCTGACACTTTACATACTTTACTTTATGTTTTTGGACAGCAAATTAGTGTACTGCATTACTGTAGTATTTTAATTAATTTAAACTCAGACCTGTTAATACCAGAGACGATATAATAAAAGGTGTCAGAACACAAACCATAACCAACTGTGATAGCTGTCAAACCATTGTTGTTTTGTGTCAAATGTTGTGTTATTAATAAACAGTGGCAGTGACATGAAAACATGGTAAAAATGTTGTTAAATTAAGGTCATGAAAGAGAAGTCTTGTTGAAGTCTCTACACTATGGTATTGTTTTTTTCTAGCACCAGTTGTGTAGTAATATCAACAGGAGCAGTAAGAAGAATACTTGCAGTTATAGCAACAGTTGCAGTGATACTAATATCACTCTAGGGTGTAATTTCACTGGGGACAGGGGGGACATATCCACCCTACTTTTCAAAATCCCATTTGTGTCCCCCCTACTTTCAAATTTGTTTTTTATGATTATTTTTTAGCCGTACAGCTCCTTGATCTCCATGGACAATCTCTGTGTTTTCATCTATTCCTACATGGTCTAAAGTGGTCTACATATGAAAAAAAACAGTGAAATCTGCCTTTATTGCATTTTCACAAATAGAATAAAGCTTTCACAATTCTGAAACTGTCTTTTAAAGAGACTTTGACCTCTCTGAGATCATCCAGTCCGGATTTTACCAGTCTAGGTAGGTGGTACTATACTTTATGGCGCAATATATCATTATGACCAACTTCATTATTTTCTGGATTTTGTATCACCATAGTCCCTAAATGTATGTATAAAATACAGGAAATGGGATTCAAATCAAAACATTTTTATGGCAGAGGACCCCCCAGATCCCTTGTTGTAAACCTGGTAAACCTTGGTAAGGAAGACAATGATTTGGTAAGAAAAACCCTGCTTTTGTAACAGGAAAAACAGCTACAAAATGTCCCAACATCTCTCTAAAACTATGCGTTTTTGTCGGTTGAAACAGGAAGTGAACAGTGCTCTGCTGATTTTGCAGCCTTCTGCCACTCCTCTCTATGATGTTTTCGCAACCTCTGACTGAGTCTCTAGCCAACCGCTCAACCCTTCAACTCCTCTTCTTCCTTCTCCAAATTACATTGTAACTGACTGTATTATGAAAGTGTTAGAGTTACTTAAGAAATGTTAGTTAAGTGCAGACAAAATACTTTTGAGTTGAAGTACTGACATTTTTATGTCAGTTTAGAGGCTGTCCGTAACCTGTAGTATTAATGCGCAGGAAATAGCACCCCTGAAATTGGCTGGGAGCTGAGTGGGGATTATCCAGTATGCTGTATCACTACGCTTAAAAAAAGTTGCAACACAACCAGTTCACGTCTCATCGCTTGCTTGGCACAGGAAGTAATGTATGTTGATGTATAGAGATTTAACATTTGCGTATTTTTGCAAAAATGTACAATACCAACATTTTATTCTTGTGACTGAGCTGCAGATAAACTATTAACTCTGACTGTGAACTAAGAACAAAAGATTCAAGACACAAGTCTGTACAAGTCACACACTCAGCGAGAGAACAGGAAGTTCTCTTTAGCTTTAAACATTTTTTAAACTCTCCTACCTTGACACAGCTCTGCTTCTTGACTCAAAACGAACACAAAATAGAATATTTTTTTTAATTCATGAGTGAAAATAAAGATTTAGATCATTTCTCCCAATATTGTGGCAAATTCTGAAAAAGTACTTTGAATATAAAACAAAATTGGCTCCAACACACTTCTACCCTCTACAGTCCTCAGGGAGACCGCTGACTCGAGACTTTGAGCACAGATAGTTATATGACATTAACACTCACCTTCTGTTCTCTTCCTCCTGTTCTGCTCACTCTAAAATGTAATGTGAATTGACTGCATTATTTTCCTGTGTTTCCTCCTAGCTGCTCCTCCTCTCTACATCTCCTGTGGTGTACATACATAAGTTTAAGGAAATACATATTAAAGAGATTACTCTATTTCAACATATATATTTGTTGATTTGATTTGTTTTCATTGACATATTTAAATTCCATACATTATTGAAATGTTGAGTAGTCTTTTAAACCATTAAAATTGGGTGATGGTATGATCAGAGTTCACATCTCCACACATCTCTTTGACTTCACTTCCACACTCTATTATTGTCTAAAAGGCAATTGGCTCATAAAACAAAGGTTCCTACCTGTATATCATCTTTGTGCAGCCTAATGCTACAGTAATTTGGGCAAGACACTTAACCCCTAATTGCTCCCGTTGCTGTGCCAACGGTGTATGAATGCGAGTGAATGGGTAGTTTCCTCCTGATGTGCAGGTTGGCACCCTGCGTGGTAGCTGCCTGCCATCAGTGTATGAATGTGTGTGAATGAGTTGTAGTGTAAAGCGCTTTGAGTGGTCGAAAAGACTATGATTTACCATCATAGTCAACAACTTATACAATAATGCTGGTTTAAATACTTAAAGTCGATATGAACAGGAACATGTTCAGAGGCTGTAATCTCTTCTGCAATAAAACAATATGACGAATTCAAAGGCAGCAGACTCAATAATATTTCTGTACTAATGCAAATAGGCTGAGAATGAACAAGCTGTGGACAGAATGTTTAGTCCTGGGTGTATCCAGTAGCTGGTGTACATTCAAAACACCTAAAAAAATCAATCCAATGAGAACTTAAGAACAAATAAACTTTATTTACCACCACCAGGCATGAACTATATATGTCTTTATATCTGACAACTTGTGTTACAAAGGAAACAGGTGAGACACACTGTGGATATCAGGAGATGTGAGTTAGTAATAGCAATAAAACAATCAATTGCACTATTCATCAAAAAACAACAAAGCTGAACTGAAACTAAGCACTAATATAAATGGTTATTGACCTACAGGCTGATTGCTGCATTTTTTTTTAACTGAAAGATATAAAGAAACATTATCTGGAAATAGCTGGAATACTGCATCATTACACATGGTGGCGCTGCAACACAAAAAAGATCAACAGATACAGACGATCACAGATTTGGTAGTAAAGACACAGGAGATTTCAGTTTTAGATCACATTAACAATTAAATATGAAGACATGATTTTTAGAAGTCTTCCTAAACAAGCTCCTGCTGGAGATGATCCAGATGGACCAAAATCCAGACTCAGGTCCAGGAGGAGGATGGAGGAGTTGGTTGAGTGGAGGAGTGTCAGTGTGTCTGCAGAGACTGTGTAGAAGGACAGAGCAGCAGCAGATCAGTCCAGATCCACTGATGGTACTCTGTCAGATCCAGAGGAACACACAGGGATGATGGTGGACTTGACTGTGTGTCTGACAGTGGAGCTGTTCTCAGATCAGTTCAGACTGCAGCACTGAGAGTCATCTCCACTTCTTCTGATTCCTTTCAGTCACTGCTGGATGAAGCTCTCCTCTCCTCTCTACCTCCCAGTAACATGAGCCAGTCACAGCCTCTCTACACACAAGCTGCTGCTGCTTCAACCTCTCTGGATCATCAGGACACAGCTGATCCTCTCTCAACACACTCCTGGATGTTCACCCATCACTTCCAGCTGATGAGAGAAGAAGAAAAAACAGAGGTGATAAATCAGTGTTTAGTGAGGCTCAGTTCATCAGCTGTCAGTCAGTTATGCAGCACACCCAGTATAAAGAGCAGCAGGGACTTCAGTCCTGTTCAGACCAGAAGTGGAACAGCTGTGCAGCGTAGCTTGCTTTCTTTCAGCTCTCATGTTAACGTGTTGGAGTGAACACACTGAGCTCCAAGCTCACACACCTGCACACACTTTTACTATCAAGTGTGTTTCCTCTGCAGATTTCACTGAAGTACACAGAGGAAATAAAGTGCTGAGAGTCATGAACACATCATTACTGCAGAAACACTTTAGTGATACATTTACTGTTGTTACATGTGACCTGCTGTTACATTTAAACCCAGAGTTTATGTGCTGATGAAGATCTTTTCTGCATTTCAAATATCATGTGACAAATAAACATGGAGCCTGTCAATGAAATTATTTAAGTGAAATTAAATAAGTGATGGACAGATATAAAGATTGTATTCCTGGACTTCAGCAGAGGTTCTGGTCTGTATAAAGACCACATGGTTACTAAAACTAATGATGTTTCTCTGAAATCAGAGCCAGTGAATTGCAGGCTGCAGTCAGACTGATCGTAGGGCTCTTACAAAAATGAACTGATCAATTGTTTAGTGTTGAAATGAGAAAATAAACATTTTTCGGATCCAGATTGGCTGACTGTTTTCTCTCTCTCTCTCTCTCTCTCTCTCTCTCTCTCTCTCTCTCTCTCTCTCTCTCTCTCTCTCTCTCTCTCTCTCTCTCTCTCTCTCTCTCTCTCTCTCTCTCTCTCTCTCTCTCTCTCTCTCTCTCTCTCTCTCTCTCTCTCTCTCTCTCTCTCTCTCTCTCTCTCTCTCTCTCTAATCCTGATGCCTGTCACCATTCTCCTCTCACAGCTTCACTGAGGAAAGCAGCACTGAGAAGGTTGGAGCTTCACCAGGAAATACTGGATCTTTGCTTTGATACTGACTGTGTTTAATACAAAACTGCTGAAACCAACACAGACTGACTCCAACTCTTTACTGACCTCAGAGTCTCCAGTCTGCAGTCTGGATTTTCCTTAAGATCACACAACAGCTTCATGTCTGAATCTTTCAGCTTGTTTCCTCTCAGATCCAGCTCTCTCAGATGGGAGGGGTTGGACTTCAGAGCTGAGGCCAGAGAAGCACAGCTGACCCCTGACAAACTGCAGGACTTCAATCTGAATATAGAATAAATCATGTAGATAAAATCCATTAAAATCCTTCAGATCCATTCAAGTTTTAAGTATAATTCAAGATTATTATGTCTGAATCAATGAGCTTTTCCCTAAAATGAGCAGATTGACTTTGTCATATTGCTATTGTGGATCATTATGTCTGCCTTCTACAGACATCATTGAATACATCACCACCAGAAAATTAATGGTTTTCCTCCTAATGAGGAGGTCTTTAATATAAAAGACAATATTCCTAAAAACACAATTAAAGACTTGACCTTTTTCCCCATTATGTTAACAGATTTGAGTTTCACGTATGTATCAAAAATTACAAACACTAAATTCACTCACAGAGAATTGTCCAATAATATCTAGTGTTTTCTCACAAATATCAGATCCTTTCAATTGACTACAATAGACTAAATTCAAAGTGAAACCAATTGTTGAGGAATTTTAGACTCAACATTTTAATGATTTCTGAAAAACAAATTAATTCTGAAAATGTATTTAAAAACTGGGTACATACAAGATGTACAGGAGAAAAACACAGTCAGTGATCTTACCTCAGAGTCTCCAGTCTACAGTTTGGATTCTCGAGTCCAGCAGATATCAGCTTCACTCTTAAATCCAGCATGTAGTTTTCACTCAAGTCCAGCTCTCTGAGATGGGAGGGGTTGGACTTCAGAGCTGAGGCCACAACTTCACAGTGAATCTCAGAGAGTCCACAGCCAACAAGCCTGCCATTACAAATAACATAACATTTAAATATGCTAAAATATTAAAAGTCTTGCCTCTCGTCTTTCTCTTCTCTGCTCTACTAGGTTACAACGTCAGTGTAACTTACAAACAAAACTTGAAATTCTGCATCAGTGCATCTCTAATGTAAAGTGATACAGACTTTACAGTAGGCACTAGACACCTATACTACACATTATTGTAATATTGATATGATTTAATATTGGCTTTATAATTTTGATACTTTGTTTCTAAATCACTCTCGATACTATAAAATGTTCCCCTAAAATGTTCATCTTTGTCACATGTACAAGGGGAACACCATTTCAAACCCTGCCTCTGGACAGACAACAGGAAGTATCTAAAACCTTTTGGACTTCAGCACCTGGACATGAGATGTGTGTGTGATCTGCAGTGACTGATTTATAATGTTGATAGTCACATCTGGACTTACCGAGCCTTTCTGCAGTTCCTCACAGCTGGGATGAGTCTGTGTTTTCCTGGCTGAAATGTGTTGTACTTCTTCAGGTCCAACTCATCCAGAACCTCCTCTGACATCTGCAGCATGTAGGCCAGAGCTGAGCAGTGGATATCAGAAAGTTCCTTCTCTGATCTGTTCTCTGACTTCAGGAACTCTTGAATATCCTGATGTACTGAGCAGTCGTTCATCTCCATCAGACAGTGGAAGATGTTGATGCTTCTGTCAGGAGAGATTCCATGGGTATTCATCTCCTTCAGGTTTTTGCTGGCTCTCTCGATGGTTTCTGGACTGTTGTCTGTCTGATCCAGCAGACCTTCTAAGAGACTCTGGTTGGACTCCAGAGAGAGGCCATGAAGGAAGCGGATGAACAGGTCCAGGTGGCCATTTTCACTGTTCAGAGATTTGAAAGTAGCTCTCATTAGGAAGACATCAAGGGATGATTCACTGTAGTAATTTCCCAGGAAGTCCCGCAGTACCTTTGTGTTGCCATTGGTGCAACAGTGGTACATGTAGACTGCAGCCAGAAACTCCTGAACACTCAGATGAACAAAGCTGTAGACTGTTTTCTTGTAGATCACCTTCTCTCTTTTGAAGATCTCTGTACATACTCCTGACAACACAGCCTCTGTGACATCAAGACCACACTGCTTCAGGTCTTTCTGGTAGAACAGGATGTTTCCTTTCTGCAGTTGTTCAAATGCCAGCCTCCCCAGCTTCAGAAGAACTTCTCTGTCAGCCTCCGTCAGCTCCTCTGGACTCGTCTCATGTCCCTCTTCATACTTGTTCTTCTTCCTCTTTGTCTGAACCAGCAGGTAGTGTGAGTACATGTTAGTCAGGGTCTTGGGCAGCTCTCCTGTCTGGTCTGTAGACAACATGTCCTCCAGGACTGTAGCAGTGATCCAGCAGAAGACTGGGATGTGACACATGATGTGGAGGCTCCTGGATGTTTTAATGTGTGAGATGATTCTGCTGGACTGCTCTTCATCACTGAATCTCTTCCTGAAGTACTCCTCCTTCTGGTCGTCAGTGAAGCCTCGTACTTCTGTTACCCTGTCAACAAATGTCAGAGGGATCTGATTGGCTGCTGCAGGTCGGGTAGTTATCCAGATGAGAGCCAAGGGAAGCAGATTACCTTCGATGAGGTTTTTCAGCAACACGCTGACTGATGACTTCTGTGTGATATCAGACACAACCTTCCTGTTCTTGAAATCCAGTAAAAGTCTGCTTTCATCCAGGCCGTCAAAGATGAACAGAACTTTACAGACAGCGAGCTTCTCTGCTGTGAGCTTCTGTAATGTTGGATGGAATTCATGGATCAGCATGATCAGACTGTACTGCTCATGTTTGATCAGGTTCAGCTCCCTGAATGGAAACAACATCAGCAGAATGATATCTTGGTTTTCCAAGCCCTCTGCCCAGTCCAGAGTGAACTTCTGCACTGAGAAGGTTTTTCCAACACCAGCGACGCCACTCGTCAGAACGACTTTGATGATGTGTTTCTTTTGGCCAGGTAAGACTTTAAAGATGTCGTGACACCTGATTGGAGTGTCAAGGAGGGTCTTCATCTTGGAAGCTGTTTCAAGCTGCCTCACCTCATGTTGGGTATTAACCTCTTCACTCTTTCCCTCTGTGATGTATTGCTCAGTGTAGATGCTGTTAAAGAGGATTTTACTTCCTGTTTCATCAGTTTCGTCAGTCGCTTGTTGATATCTCCTGGTCAGACAGAACTTATGTTCACATGACACCACCTGCTCATTACCAGCTGCTGAAAGAGAGGAACAACACAGATCTGAACAACTATCAGTATGTTTTCATGCACTTTCCTAACCAGGATACTCAGAGAACCCAGGTTACTTTAGTAATCCAGGGACGTGTTAACATACACAGCAGTAACCTGGTTACAGTAAATCTGTGTGTACAAGCAATACATCTGAGATCAGATTTTTCCTCCACAATGAACTTATTCTCAAAGCATGTCTTTATTATTTTACCTGACAGTGATAAAAGACATTTGTTAGTCATGTTTTTTTTTACTTGTTTTGTTCTGTGTGTCTGAGTCAGAACTTTTCCTGACAACCTGAATGTGTCTGAATTTAACAAACAGTAAAATGTTAAGTGGTGGAAACAACTTATTATCTAGATTCTAGAGCAAACCTTGTGTTAGTTTCTACTTTAAATACGAGGATGAATCCCCCTGTGCAATGATTTCTCTGTTCACTCAGCTGCTCCACTTTCCTACAGCTTACAGTCTATGTTCATGGTATGTGCTTACATGACAGAAAAATTGGCATTATCCAGGAATAATGTTTTCCACAGTTAGACACACTAAATTCAATAACCCAATGGCGACCCACCAAATTATAATTCAACCTCCAGGATGTGAGTACTAGTATATCTCAGAGCTGCCAATGTCCATTGATCAGTGGTGGAGATATTGCCAAATTTACTATGGGCATTGGTTTGCGTAGTTATGTTTGTATGGTTCTGTTATTATATTGTCTGACTTTACATGTATGTGTCCCATAACATTTGAACCCCTGCAATTTAGGTACTATGTGTTAAAGTGTATCTCCCATTCAGTTCTTTCTATATTAATGTAAACCTTAACCTACTCAAATTAAAGCTGAAGCTTTTATGTAGTATCAGTTTTCTCTTTTAATTGAATGTGCTGAAGAACAAATAAACTGTGCAACTGTCCAAATTCTTTCTGCCTGGACTTTATCTAGAATTATGAAAAAGATTTAGACATAGACTGTTTCTCCTCACAGATCTGCTGTCTGGAAGTGATGCTATGTTTGTCTCTTTCTGTAACTGACCTTCTGCTCCTGAGCCGATGGTTGGCAACTTCGTCACCAGATCATTCCTGCTGATCTTCTTTAAAACACTCTTGGTGACTTCCACAGCTCCAGTAAATTCATATTTCTGCACCATCAGATCCACCACGTTCCATCTCTCTGCCTTCGACAGCGGGCTCTCTTTGATGGGTGGGACGTCGCCCACCTTTTCATACTTCAGGGACCACTTGAAGTTCTCAAATTCATTGTCTGTTAAATCGTCCAGAATGTTGAGGAGGTCCATCTCCGTCATCTTGGCTCTCTGGTAAAATCAGAGAACACCGTTAAGAACACAGTTGCCTTTCAGTCTGTCTGCCAATCTGACTGATCTGACAGAAAGCCACAGTTTAGCCGCAGTCATTTAAGTGTCAGAGAAACTCGAGTTTTAAATCCATTTAGCCACAAGCATTTATTATTCAAATTTCAACTGAGGGTGCTAAAATTAGGGGGTTCAATACATGCGTCTGCACCCTCATAGAACCAGGCCTCACCACTGAGGAGGTACATTTACAAACATTTACAATAAAATAAAGAAAGTTGTCATTGTTTGCTATGATAGATGATCCATCGATAAAGAAGCCATTGTCTGTCTCTTAAAAAGTGGACATGTTAGGCTATATCACTACCTATTTTGTCACATACCGTTGTGCTAGAATGGCAATCTGTTTTTTGGTAATGGATTATGTCCTACTTTAAACCACACCCGAACTCTCCGTTTGAGAAAGAAGGTTGATCATTAACCAGGAAGTTATGATCAGGATCTAATACACAATACTTGTTAGCAGATTTATTCATTGTTGGTTTGGCTCTGCACATGAGATTAGTCAAAAAAGAAGAAAAATACAGAATATATCCAGGTTTATAAGGCCATGTCCACTGTGTGGTGCTATTGCTCAACATCTTAATTAACCTTTGAAACTAACACTCCTCATTCAGGCTGTTATGTGTTCATTTCAAGGTTCAAGTTTCATTTTTTATTGTCATTATGTAATAGAGGAATGCACAATGAAATGTAGCTGAGGTAGGCCCCTGCACACACTGTTCATAGACCTCTTCCTCCATACAAACACTCATCCTGTCAGTCCAAGAGGTAACCCAGTAAATCTGATATTAGAAAACCAAGATTCAAAAGAAGCAAGTCTGTTCAAGAGTTATACTGAAACAATACCAAGCAAATACCACACATGAACAAGTTAGTACATCCCTGTTTTCTCTCAGTCTTTTTGTATCTACAGAAGTTCATCCTGACTCTTCTTCCCTCTACAATCCTCAGATACCTGGCTCAGACAGTAAAATAATAATAATGTTGTGTTAACACCAGTGTTGGGGAGTAACTAGTTACATGTAATGGCGTTACATAATTTAAATACAAAATAAATATAAGCGTAACCCTTTACAGTTACTGATGAAAATGTTGATTACAAAGGAGGTTTCATCTGAAGTCACACTTTTAAGATTTTGGTCAGGAGGGTTTTTTCCTAATTTTTTTAATATTTAAAATAAATCATGACGTGGGCTTATTTGGAGCACATATGAGCTTAAATGGAGTCACAGTACCAATTAAACCCACTTTATTCATCAAATATCTTTATTTTATATTCCAAAATCTACATGAACTAATGAATACATTTTACAATGAGAGATAAATGTTGATTTATAAGAAATGATCTCCCTTATAAATCATGTCAGTATCCATGAAAAACAGCTGGACTTAGATTTTGGTGCTTAATGGGAATATTTACCCTAACAGCTGATCTTAGTTAGTTAGTTAGTTAGGGAGGAAGGAAGGAAGGAAGGAAGGAAGGAAGGACAGATGAGGGAAGGAAGGAAGGAAGGACAGATGGAGGGAAGGAAGGAAGGAAGGACAGATGGAAGGAAGGACAGAAGGAAGGAAGGAAGGACAGAAGGAAGGAAGGAAAGAAGGACAGAAGGAAGGACGGAAGGAAGGAAGGACAGATGGAAGGGAACATTTACACTAACAGCTGAAAACATTGGTTAGAAAATTAGAAAAGTCATCAAATGTATTAAGTTACATTACTTTGATGAAGTCATTGAAATAGTTACATTACTTATTACACTTTAAACAGAGTAACTAGTAATCTGTAACCTATTACATTTCCACAGTAACCTTCCCAACCCTGGTTAACACTCACCCTGCCTCAGATGTCAGTATTTCCTCCTTCTGCTCTGTCCATCATCCTGAAATGCAGTCTGAAGTAACTAATTGAACACTTTTAGTACCAGAGCTCCCTCCCAGTTCTCACCCAACTGGATCACCTGGTCAGTGCTGCCCCTCCCCCCTCAACACTTACATAGCTGCAAACTCGAATGGGTAGAAAATGTTGCTTAAGAGTGGGTGGATTTAAAGGTCTGAACCAAGGAAGTAGTAAATGCAGTAAAGTTCATCCTGACTCTTCTTCCCTCTACAATCCTCAGATACCTGGCTCAGACAGTAAAATAATAATAATGTTGTGTTAACACCAGTGTTGGGGAGTAACTAGTTACATGTAATGGCGTTACGTAATTTAATTACAAAATAAATATAAGCGTAATCCTTTACAGTTACTGATGAAAATGTTGATTACAAAGGAGGTTTCATCTGAAGTCACACTTTTAAGATTTTGGTCAGGAGGGTTTTTTCCTAATTTTTTAAATATTTAAAATAAACCATGACGTGGGCTTATTTGGAGCACATATGAGCTTAAATGGAGTCACAGTACCAATTAAACCCAATTTATTCATCAAATATCTTTATTTTATATTCCAAAATCTACATGAACTAATGAATACATTTTACAATGAGAGATAAATGTTGCTTTATAAGAAATGATCTCCCTTATAAATCATGTCAGTATCCATGAAAAACAGCTGGACTTAGATTTTGGTGCTTAATGGGAACATTTACCCTAACAGCTGATCTTAGTTAGTTAGTTAGTTAGTTAGGGAGGAAGGAAGGAAGGAAGGAAGGAAGGAAGGACAGATGAGGGAAGGAAGGACAGATGGAGGGAAGGAAGGAAGGAAGGACAGATGGAAGGAAGGACAGAAGGAAGGAAGGAAGGACAGAAGGAAGGAAGGAAAGAAGGACAGAAGGAAGGACGGAAGGAAGGAAGGACAGATGGAAGGGAACATTTACACTAACAGCTGAAAACATTGGTTAGAAAATTAGAAAAGTCATCAAATGTATTAAGTTACATTACTTTGATGAAGTCATTGAAATAGTTACATTACTTATTACATTTTAAACAGAGTAACTAGTAATCTGTAACCTATTACATTTCCACAGTAACCTTCCCAACCCTGGTTAACACTCACCCTGCCTCAGATGTCAGTATTTCCTCCTTCTGCTCTGTCCATCATCCTGAAATGCAGTCTGAAGTAACTAATTGAACACTTTTAGTACCAGAGCTCCCTCCCAGTTCTCACCCAACTGGATCACCTGGTCAGTGCTGCCCCTCCCCCCTCAACACTTACATAGCTGCAAACTCGAATGGGTAGAAAATGTTGCTTAAGAGTGGGTGGATTTAAAGGTCTGAACCAAGGAAGCAGTAAATGGTGACAGGGCAAATAAGGCTTAGATTGGTAATGATCTATAGCTCAGTTCAACAGCTTCTCTTGCATCACAATATCAATCAAATCATATGGGTGTCATATTTTTCATTGAATACTGTGAGTACTATGAGTTTGCAGCTATGGTAAAAAGTCATTCCAGCGATAACTATTAACCAGGACGATGATTTTTGGTCATGTCAAAGTTATTTTTTGGAGACTTTTAAATGAAATTGCTGAAATTAAATTTACATCTATTGTGTTGTAGTGAAGCCAAATAAATAAATAACACCAAACTAAATGAGTGATAAATGGAAAAATGAGGAGGGAACATTTTTCTTTTTTAAAAACACTTTTAATATAAAAAAAAACATCATCTGAACTCCATAACAATACATATCTAACTTCTCTCTCCCTTCTCAATTGTCCAAATGTCACTTTCGTCACCTTCCTCCTTGATCAATGTGCATTTACCAACATGTCCTCACTCCTACCAAAGGTCAGTGAGTAAAGTCTTCCTGAGATTCTCCAGCCTTTCTAAATGTAGGACACACTCCCAGACATCATGAGTTTTGTCTCAATCTGGGTTTGGAGTGACAGAAGATTCCTTTGCCATGTGGGGGAATCTCCCAAAACAGACACATTGTCCATTTTTATCTTTTTATCAAACTGATAGTGAGCAGAAACAACTTGTCTGCAGAGCGTCTACGCCACAGCGGGGATAAAATACTGCAGCGACACGTCTTCATGCAGCAGAATCAGATGGAGGATCCTCTGATGGACGATATCTGAGGAGACATGATGGAGGAAACAGTCAAATCCCATAAACCCACCCCTGCTGCTGTAGAGGTATAAATACATTCAGCGCACATTACTACTACTACAGTCTACAGTTAGCGGAGTTAGCCGCCGAGCTAGCCGCTGAGTTAGCCGTCCAGCTAGCCACCGAGTTAGCCGCCGAGCTAGCAGCTGAGTTAGCAGCAGAAAGCTCTCAGACCTAGCGTCCATGTTTCTGGTAGAGGTGGTGACTTTGATTGACAGGTGACACTTGGTAGGGGGCGGGGCTTCAGCGGACTCGGCTGCCACTCCCACAGCGTTTGGGAGAAGAGAAATAGGCAGACTTTTACACAACTTTGAAGCCTAATTTCATATATTTGGCAATTTTTTTAATCATTCAAATTTGGCAGGGTGGTTAACAACACACTTTTCTGTGGTATGTCAAACTCAGAACACATATTTATTCTTACTTTACACAGACTTTAATCTCCATTGAAGGGGAGTGTGTGCAGCTGCGGGTGGACTTACTGCACATGGACTTGCTGGGATTGACCTGCTGTCCCATAAGGAACTGCTGCAGCTTCCTGATGTCCACTCTGGCCTGGGCCATGTCGTCTGGGTCCCTGCTCTGAGACGGACCGCCGTCCTGGGAGGCGTCATCACCTGAGTGGAGGAGAGGAAGGAGGGAACAGGGAGGGACAGGTGTGAAGCTCCTCTATCAGCAGCTGGAAAATAATAGTTTTCTATCACATTTAACTTGCTTATCTTCAAATCTGAAGGAGAGGATAAAGTCATCATCACACAAGGCTATTTTTATTTATATATACACATTTAAATGTATTTAAAAAAGCTAAAATGTCCCCAAAATAATAGTTATAAAAAGCTCAATCCTGAAGCAGAAGTGGAAAAAGAAAGAAATGAAGCTCACCATATTTACTATCTGACTATAAGAATTGGTTTCGTAGGCATTTGGACATTTTTTTTATGACAATCAATCTAATAAATATTTCTAAAAAAAACCCAAGAATATCTCATGTTAGACTCATAAGTCAGTCTCTAAACGCTGCAATCAACTACAGACTGAGGACAATCTCCCTGCTCTCATTGTTCAAACTGTGTCTGGTATCATGACCAGGCGGGGAGTTCCGGTCCTCTGAAATGATGCCAACGCGGAAGTAACTTAAAACTGCATTCTATCAAAAGGCCACCAGGGGGCGACCGTTTTGGTGTCAAAAGGACTTCCGTCTCTATACAAGTCAATGGAGAATTCACCAACTTCTCACTTGATTTCTAACCTCAGTAAACGTTTTCAAAATGTGTTTATGGTCTCAATCGCTAGTTTAAAGCCTTCTTCAATGCAGTATGATGTTCATTTGGGACATTTTGGCCTCCCTGATTTTATATGTGACGATAAAGCAGGGTATGCATTAGGGCGTGGCTACGTGGTGATTGACAGGTTGATTGGTTCACAGGTTCAGGAGGGCGCCTCATGCTCCTCCTGATGCCCATATAAGTAGAATCCTTGTTTTTATTTTTCCCAGCATGCACCGGAAATTTTCAAGATGGCGCTGCTCAGATCCGAAAGTATTGGCCTCGCAGCAGCAGTCCACAAACCAATGGGTGACGTCACGGATGTTACGTCCATTTCTTATATACAGTCTATGATCATGACACAAACCTCATGGTGACATTAAAGGAAATGTCATCAGGAGGGGAATCTGAATGTCTGCACCCATCCAGTAGTTGTTGAGATATTTCAGTCTGGACTAAAGTGACTGAGACTAATGCAGCTAAAAAAACAAGCAACAACAACATTGTTTTTACCCCATGGAGGATTTCCCAGGTCTTTGAAGTGAGTGGTGACAGAAACCAGGTCTGTCTCAATCTTCAGGTTCATCTCTCCGTTCAGGTTGGCCTCTACTACCTGAGACACAAACACACAAAACAACACGCTTACTCTTGAGTTTCTGCAGGTTCAAAAAAGTTGTGGACCAATTTTAAAGGATAATTCTGATTTGTGAAAGAAAGAGGAGGAACATGGAGCTACCAGGAAGTTGGAGAGGTTCTTCATCCTGTCTACAATGTTCTTCAAGGTCTTCAGCGGAGGCAGGTAGATGCTGACCTGTGAGGAAAACACAACATCGGTAAATCCACCTTCTCTTCATGTTTCAGAGGGATTTAAAAGCTCCACATGTATAATCTCTCCACAGTTTTATACGGATGTGTGTCTTACGTCAAAGTCCGGCATGCTTGGTTCTTTGAACTCGTGCCAGAGTCGTCGGGGGATGACGTCTACTGGGACGTCATGGGTGACGACTCGGTTGATGCTGGACATGGTTGGCTGGACGGGAGATATCACTCGGTTACATTTCTCAGACATTAAACAACTGTTGACATTGCTTTAACATTAGTTCCCAAAGCTGATCTTTAATTTAAGTATCAATAAATGGGTCAATGAGGTTTTTTGTGTCCATGTGGTTTAGTTTAAATTTAAAAGGGGTAACTTGCTCTTGGACTCCATCTGTTAATGAGAATAAAATATGTTAACGAGGCCGGATTAAGCTGCTGTAGCCTCCTGATATAACCGGCCTCTTTATTAGATACACCTGTGTTATCTAATTCAATCCAATGGATCAATGATGTTTTATTGTGTCCATGTGGTTTAGTTTAAATTTAAAGGGTTAAAATGATAAAATAAACGTATGAATAACTTGCACACATTCTTTTTTTGTGGACCCAGCATCAAATTTCTGCTTTTAATCCATTTAGAGAGAATATATTAGAGGATTATGGCAAAAATGTCTAAGTGGTGTAACCATAAAAACTTTGTACCAAATAATTCAACTTGCTTAAAAACAGTAAATTCTCAATAAAACACCATATCAACTAGTTTGGCATGATCTTACATTATAACTTTATATTAAATAAAGGTAATGAAAACAATAAACTGATTTTTTCAGTTGTTTTTTGAAGCAAAAATAGTTTGAGGTCATCAAACTACAAGTGAAACTTCGCTGGTAATTTTGGTTTTACTTTATAGTGAACTAAATAACGATGACATTATATTTTTATCATTGATGATCCGATTGATTAATCAGAAAACAATGAAAATAGTCATCACAGTATCTCACATGATTGTTTCCCTTGTGTGGTGACAAACACAATGAAAACATCTTACTGCACACTTTTCACACTGCTGCTGAGTTTTTTTTTAAGTGATTTGTTTTCAGTCTCACCAGCTCGGCGGCGATGGTGAGGCAGGGGCAGTGCTTTTTGGTCAGTTTAATTTTGACAGCTTTGGCGCTCTGGACCGTCTTCAGGGCTCTGGACAGGTTCTCTGGAGTCACCTCCAAACAGATCTCATTGGCCTCGGAGGACACACCCTCCATCTGGTACTCATCAAAGAAGTTAGCCTGCAAGGACATCAGTAAGAAAATACTGATTGATTGATGTATTCAACAAAGCACAGACAGTTTTATGATTTCAGACGTATTTTATTGCCTTCATGTCAAACATCGAGCCGCTGCTGTTACCTGCGACAGTTCACACCACATGCTGACTCCTCCGTTGGCAACTTTACCAGAAAGTACGAAATACAGGTTGTCTGGAGTCAGTCGCAGGACGCACATCTTCGTCAGCTTTGAGATGGTGGTGATGACTCCTGGTGAGGACGAGGAAGAGCAAAGTTATTAACAACAATAACAAAGACTTAACTCAAGCCTGTAAAATACAAAGACACAAAATATGTTATTAAGTTATTTCGTCCATATAATGTCAGGATTACAAGTATTACAGTAAAAGTACTGCAGTATTATGAGCGATGTAGTATGCAGTATTACAGTAAAAGTACTCAACTCAACTTTATTTATAAAGCACGTTAAAACAACCACAGCTGAAACAAGGTGCTGTACACAATTAAATAAAACAACACAGGAACATAAAACAATTAACAAGAAATAAATACTAAAATCATTGTTTATTGTTTTTTTTTAATTATAACTAATTAAAAACAATAACAAACCATAAAGCACTAAAACAGGAGCAGAGTCTCATGCACGGTTGAAAATGGGTTTTTAGGCTAGTCTAATGTTTAAAGGAAACTCGTTCCATAATTTAGGAGCAGCTTTGACCTCGGTACCTCCAGGAGCAGCAGATCAACTGACCTGAGGCACCGAGCAGGAGCGTGGGGGTGAAGGAGCTCAGAGACTGCAGTATTATGAGTGATGTAGTATGCAGTATTACAGTAAAAGTACTGTAGTATTATGAGTGATGTAGTATGCAGTATTACAGTAAAAGTACTGCAGTATTATGAGCGATGTAGTATGCAGTATTACAGTAAAAGTACTGCAGTATTATGAGCGATGTAGTATGCAGTATTACAGTAAAAGTACTGCAGTATTATGAGTGATGTAGTATGCAGTATTACAGTAAAAGTACTGCAGTATTATGAGTGATGTAGTATGCAGTATTACAGTAAAAGTACTGCAGTATTATGAGCGATGTAGTATGCAGTATTACAGTAAAAGTACTGCAGTATTATGAGCGATGTAGTATGCAGTATTACAGTAAAAGTACTGCAGTATTATGAGCGATGTAGTATGCAGTATTACAGTAAAAGTACTGCAGTATTATGAGTGATGTAGTATGCAGTATTACAGTAAAAGTACTGCAGTATTATGAGCGATGTAGTATGCAGTATTACAGTAAAAGTACTGCAGTATTATGAGCGATGTAGTATGCAGTATTACAGTAAAAGTACTGCAGTATTATGAGTGATGTAGTATGCAGTATTACAGTAAAAGTACTGCAGTATTATGAGTGATGTAGTATGCAGTATTACAGTAAAAGTACTGCAGTATTATGAGCGATGTAGTATGCAGTATTACAGTAAAAGTACTGCAGTATTATGAGTGATGTAGTATGCAGTATTACAGTAAAAGTACTGCAGTATTATGAGTGATGTAGTATGCAGTATTACAGTAAAAGTACTGCAGTATTATAGTGATGTAGTATGCAGTATTACAGTAAAAGTACTGCAGTATTATGAGTGATGTAGTATGCAGTATTACAGTAAAGTACTGCAGTATTATGAGTGATGTAGTATGCAGTATTACAGTAAAAGTACTGCAGTATTATGAGTGATGTAGTATGCAGTATTACAGTAAAAGTAGTGGTTTGGTCCTCTGACTGATATATTATTATTATGACATCATTAGATTATTAATAGTGAAGCATCAGTGTTAGAGCAGCATGTTACTGTTGTAGCTGCTGGAGGTGGAGCTAGTTTACACTACTTTATATACAGTTAGCTAGTTTAGTCCAGTGGTTCCCAACCTAGGGGTGGTGTGATTAATATGTGATTAATGGGAGAGGAAAGAAGAAAAAAGTTCTGATACACAAATGTGTTTTCAGTTTTTGGACTTTTTCTCTAATCTTTGATTTTTGCTGAAATAATATTGGATCATTGAAATGAAAGCATGTGAGAAGTTTAGAGGGAAACATCACTATTTGGTGGAGCTGTTAACAACTCATCTGAAATGTAGAATATAACAGTAAACTGACGTATAAATAGTTAAAGCGACTTACGTGTGAAATGGTTCAGACAGGCGATATCCACGATTTTCCCTCTAAACTTCATCTTTTTAGTTTAGACAGTAAATATTTCAGTTTCAGCTCTGCTTGTTTGGCGGTTCAGAGCTTTTATTTGGTCCGTCTGTGTTAAAGGTCCGACAGGAACAACAGCCGTCCTCACTGTGTGCCGTTAGGTGCATTACCGCCCCCTGCTGGTAGAAACACGGTCATTACAGCGTCCTAAGGTGCATTACCGCCCCCTGCTGGTAGAAATACGCTATTACAGCGTCCTAAACAGCATTACCGCCCCCTGCTGGTAGAAATATGGTCATTACAGCTTCCTAAGGTGCATTACCGCCCCCTGCTGGTAGAAACACGGCTATTACAGCTTACAGCAAGTGGACAGTAAAAATAGACGAAAGAATAAAGAACAATAAATAAGTTAGAAAAACAATAATATTAGAATATATAATAAAAAACAATAATAATTGTGACATTATTTACATTATTTACAGCACAACAGTACTATTGGTATTGAGTGGTAATGTACCAGAGATGATATTGTTATTGCACATATTAAAGTGAAGAGAAAAAATTAAAAAATTAAAAAAATTAAAACAAAATAAAACAAAATTAAAAAAATTAAAAAATTTTAAATTAAAAAAAAAAAAAAAAAAAAAAAAAAAAATATATATATATATATATATTATATATATAATATATATATATATATATATATATAATATGAATTGAGATTTGTATAATACATACAAATACTAATATTGCACAACTAAAAAATGAATACTCTCATATCTTTGGCTTCTCTTTAAATGCAAACCCACATGTACTTCTTCTTGGGAGAGTACCTGAAGAAATTAATAGAAAAGATGTTTGTTTACAGTGATAAGAATAGCTATGATTAAACAAATGACAAAGAACTCGTTAACAGATGATACTTTAATGGACTATAAATGGAAGGATCTTGCAAAAGAAATGCATGAAATGGAAAAAATAACAATGAGAATCAGAAATCAAGTTCATATCTTTGAAGAAAGATGGGAAAAAATGATGAATGACAGAATGATTGATGTCACCTTGGTTATGGATATATAAATTGACATAGTTCTAGTAGTACTAGTATAGTATAATATGTTTTACTTTTGGCCTTTACAGGGGCATAAAAATAAATTGGTGTTTAAAGATGAACAAGATGGTACATATGCCATTTACTGGAAAGCTGCAGTAAACAATAATGATTACTGCAGATCTCAGGTATTCAGGAAGCTTCTTCTACAGGTTGGGGACAAACTAAAGGCTTCTTCTGGGAACAGTGAGTAAGCATCATAATAAAGAAGCATTATGCTTTACAGTACTTGAATAAATGTACATCGTAACCTTCCACCACTGGCCTATAAAAACCGAACAAAAGAGCCAAAATGTTATGTATCAAATAAATCCAGCTTCACTGGTTGACCTTTACTTGTGTGAAAGTTCATTTTTTGTTCAGGGTGTTACAAATAAAGACTTGTTTATTATTCACTCACCGAATTAAAAATGTTCTCTCTAAACTCAAAGCTCATTTAATCCAAAACAATAGAATATTTTCTGTAAGCTGCTTAAACGTCTGGACCTGAGTCAGTTTGCAGATTTGTTCACAGTTTGAAGCCACAGCCACCGAGAGCAGAGGGTCAAAGGTTAAATCTGCTCTTTTTATTCACTTTACTTGAACTTCTTTATTAGATTAACCCCTTGAGATGTATCATCTTTTTTACGAGGGGCTCCTTAACAAAAGACAGCAAAAGCATTAGAGAAAAAAATGGACAACACAAATAAATAATAGCATCATAAAGACAAACAGAATACATTAAAACAAAAGACAAAATATAACAAAAGCACAACAAACATACACATACAGATAAGACAACAAGACAATACAATAAACAATAGTAGAGACTACAATTATAACAGCAGGGAAAATGATCGTTCAGAGTATATTATAAGTGTAAATGTAAAACTTTAATTCATATTACAACTTAACCACACAAGTACTGTGTTTAAGTGCAATTATGAGTGATGATTTAAATGCGTTTTTGCTACTTTATACTTCCACTCCACAAACATTTCAGAGGGAAATATTGTACTTTACATTTATCTGACTACTTTTTAGATAAACTTAGATAAATGAAGAGTCTCACATTTAGATACTTGTTCTTTTGTTCTTTTTAACCTTTGTTGTAAATTAATTAATTGTATGCTGTTTATGCTGTTATTTGATATGTTCAATATATATAAAAAAAGGAAAATAAAATATGTGAAAATGTGTTTTAAGTCCTTCAAATGTCTGAAATTAAATAAAGAAACTACACAGCCTCATATCTCAGTACATCCTCTTTTCTTTTTCTGTATTGTATTCTGTTGTTTTATTGTTTTTGTCTATTTAAATTGTACATTTAAAAAAAACAGTTGTAAATAAACCATTTTAAAAAGTAGTCGAGGCAGGTTTTTTTTTTTTTTTTTTTTTTTTTTTTTTTGCTGCTGCCGTCCTATTGGTTGTCTGGCCTGACTACTGACCAATCACAGGCCGTCATTGTTCATAAAGTTTGTCCACTAAACACTTGTCACTCAGCTGTTCCGTGCAGGTGAGACAGTAGCAGGTGATCCGGGTTCAAGCTGCTACATACAGGCCTCTGCAGCCTGATTCAGACCTGCTGCTTTCTTATCGATCCTTAGGTTAATTGACTGATTGATTGATTGACTGACGTGACAATGGCGCCTCTGTCCATCCAGTCAGGAGTAAACTATGCCAAAACTCTGCTGCCAGAGACTCTGGTCAGGTCTGTACAATCTAATTACCTTTTAATGTCGTTAATTAATCCTGTTTGAATGTGTTTCTGAACTCCAGGCCTAAACCCTAACCCTCTAACTTTATGTGTTCGTCTTGAAGCTGAAGATTACTTTTAATGTTTATAAAATGAGTATTTAATAATTTGGCGCAATCAGTCCATGACACCAGCTGTGCGTGAAGCGTTTCCTTTTGTAAGTAAAGTTGCATATGTGCTAAACGAGCTGAATGCAGATATTTTTCCCTTTTTAGAAATCACAATCAACTTGACATTGTGCACCCCCCTTTAATACCCTGAAATAACCATAAATAATCAATACAAAAGCCCTTAAGAATAGTAGAAGTAGTATTAAAAACAGGAGAAAGGGTGAGAGACTGTGCAACAGTGTTGCAGCTGTTAATGCAAACGAGACAATTAACCACATTAAACAAAGTGGTCAGACATGGAGGCCCTGAAGCACACTGCTTTGTAGAATTTAAGATCTATAGACACAGACATGATTGATGAGACCACACACTCAATATCTGAAACACAATAGACACCGGCACAGTCCATAGATGACCTGTGTTCTTGTATTTATACAACTGATAATGTCATTAGTTAAAGTGAAAAAGCTGTAGAAACCTGACTTTGTTTAATAGATGTTAGTAAATTTAAAGCTGGTTATTTCTACCTGAGTAAACTATGTTGTTTAAGAACAATAGTGGCTCAGAAACTGCATTTTATTCAACTCACAACATTCAATCAGTCTACCGATCCTGTTAACAAAACATGAGATCTGGTGACAATGAGAAAAATACAGAATATCGACAGATGTAAAGTTTAAAAGGAGAGGTTTATCATTTCCCAAATCTGTCTTAAAACAGTCAGCTGCACAGATGAACACTGATAAATATTTTTGTAATAATCATTCTTCCTGTTCATACTGAATATAAGAGAATCCTTCCAAATGTGCACTTGTTCAAAAAATGCATTTAAAAGTAGACGTGAGGCTTCATCAGTGTGAGTTAGTCATATCAAGTGATATCTGACACATTTACAGTCTTTTTAGCATCAGATTCCCTCTTAGTGTTTCCCTGTTGAGCTGTGGTGGAAGTATAGTAACAAAAAGACTTTGCTACTAAAAACACTGTAACGTTCAAACATAGAAGATGAAGATTTGACTCATTCAGACGACTGAAGCTTCATATTAGCTTCAGATCAACTTTTAAATCCATGTTTCCACAGAAGGAGGACTGTGGATTTAGTCCTCCAGCACTTCCATTGTTAACATTATGAAGGATCTTCTAATGCTCAGTATGAACAGGAGCTGATGATTACAGCAAGAAAAACACACTTTATGATCATTTGAGTTCCTGACTGAACACTTGAACTGTTTTGTGGCAGGTCGGTATCAACAGTCCAGACCACCATCTCTCGGCACATCCTTCCCTCTGCTCAGCCACGCTGCTTTAAGGTCTGCACCAGCAGCCGGAGACGGCGACGGGGTCTGGTGGCGTCCTCTCTGGATGAGCTGCTGGAGCAGGTGAGAAGGACAGGAAGTCGTCCCACTGTGATATTATTGTGTCTTCTTGGGTCCTGATTGCACCTCAACTTCAGTGTCTGGTTTTTTGTGCGTCAGGCTGCGAGGGTGTTCATGCTGTCCTGCCACTTCCTGTCTCTGGTCCTGGAGGAGGATGGGACTGTGGTGGACTCGGAGGAGTACTTCCAGTCTCTGCCCAACAACATGCCGCTGATGGTCCTGGAGAAAGGAGAGATGTGGATGCAGAACAAGGTAAGAATCAACTGATGAGAGAAGAGGAAGTAAACGCTGATGACAGTGATGATGAATGTGGGTCAGTTGACTTTTCTGAAAAGATGTGATGAGACTTTTTCATTTATGGATCTCTGGAGGTAAAATCCACATGTTGCAGCAGCATAAGAACAGGCTAAAGAGGTAGGCTAGATAATACATATCTTTTTATATAAAGCCTTTAGACATGAATTGTGCAAATGTATATGTGGAAATTAGTCCAGTGCTGCAAATCTGAAAGAATAACTGTGCACAAATTAACTTTAAATATAAGAAAGACCTCAACTGCACTTAAAAACAATCTCTACATCTAATAATATTCACTCATTTAGTCATTTTTGTTGGTCTGTTGTTGCTGGTGCTCCCAATCTAAGGGTTAGTTTTTATTAGTAACGTGTGCAAATAAGAAAACAAAGAGAAAATATGAAAAATGATTTAAAAACAGGGAAATGTAATGTGAAAATTAAAAGGTCATGATCGGCTCACAATCTTCCAAACGCTGCACACAGTTTATTCTGAGACTGTAAATTTGTGAAGGGCTTGATTGATAAAAACAGATCCGCCTCTGCTCAAATTCAGGTTTGGTTTACTGCACGTTTCAGGTCTTTCCGAGCTTCCGGCAGCCAAAGAAGAACGGGGTCGCTAAACTGACCTTTGACCTGTACAAGCTGCACCCTAAAGACTTCCTGTGCTGCCTCGGCATCAAAGCCACGCTGTATGAGTTCTACACGCTCTCTTATGACTTCAGATGCAACAGAATCAAACACATCCTGAAGTAAGTGGGCCTCTGCTGACCCCTGCAGGTCACATGTGGGAGCTGCAACATTCCTCCAGCTGATCCCTTAAACCAGGAGGATCAAACTCATTTCATTCAAGGGCCACATACAGACAGTTTGATCTCATGTGGGCCGGATCATTAAAAAGATGGAAGGAAATAAGAAGGGGAGGATGGACAAAAGGAAGGAAGGGAGGAAGGACAGAAGGAAGAAAGGGGGGGTGGAAGGACAGAAGGAAGAAAGGGAATGACAGAAGGGAGGGAGGGAAGAAGGGGGGAGGAAGGACAGGAGGGAGGGATGGAAGAAGGGGGGGAAGGACAGGAGGAAGGAAGGAAGGAGGAAGTGACGAAGGGGGTGAGGAAGGACAGGAGGGAGGGATGGAAGAAGGGGGAGGACAGGAGGAAGGGAGGAAAGACAGGGGGAGGGAAGAAAGAAAAGAGGGAAGGACGGACAGATGGAAAGAATGAAGGAAAAGAACACGGGAAAGAAAGTGGGCCGGATTGGACTCCTCGGCTGGCTGGCTTCCTTCCTTCCTTCCTTCCATCTTTTTAATGATCCGGCCCACATCAAAGAGATCAAACTGTCTGTATGTGGCCCTTGAATGAAAATGAGTTTGACCCTCCTGTATTAAAATAATACAAAGATAACTGAAATATATTCTTAGAGACAATAATGACATCATGAATTACAAACAACAGTTATAGTTTGTGTGTCGTCTTCCTGTCAGGTCAGTGCTGCGCTGCCTCACCTGTCTGACCAGACTGACAGGACAGGTGCTGCTCTTCACATCCTCATCAATACTGCAGTTCACTGGACCGGACGACTGCTAGTGTGTGTGTGTGTGTGTGTCTATTACGACCAAGTCACTGGGCCCGAACATCAGAAACATTTTCACAGCTCTCCAGTAGATGGAAGAATTGAGTCCATCAGTTTCTCTGTGTGTGTGTTGAGATAGCCTGAACTTTTTAAATAATGTTCCTCTTTTTCACTTTTATCTTCACTATCACTCAGTTTCTTTGTCTTGACACTTAACATGTTTTAACTTTCCATCTGCACTGTCTGAATATGTTCTGTGTTTGGGTTGTGACCTTTTTGTTTCTGGATGTTTTAGCTTTGATTTGTCTTTATATTGTGAAGCTGTGTGTGTTTTTTGAAGAGGAAACGATGTCAGGAACTGTACATTTGATTAAGAAAATGTAAATCAAATATATAAATAAAGATTCATTTTCTAAGTTATCGATCTTAATTTTAATGAGTCCATATCATAAATCCTGCAACTTAATTGACTTTTGAGGGACTGCTTAATTTTTTAACTCAATTGTTTTATACTATTAAAACTGTTTAAGTTACTTTTGACTTTGTTTTCTTATCCTGTGCTGAACCCTCTCTGTCAACACACATTCATATTCTTGGATCCTCTGATTTCAGGAGAAGGGTTAAGCATATATTTATCTTTATGTACACGATGATGTGCAGTGAGAGTTCTTGCAGATTGTTCACAGACATCAGTGCTCATGCAGTGAGCAGAGCAGACATACAGTATCAGTGATGAATTCCAGTTTTATAGCTCATGGTGCTGTGTAAACCGACACTGGTGCTGACCTCTGCAGCAGCTGACCCATGCTTCATCATCTCTCGCTGGGAATGTCTGGCACATGTTCTCTGACTGTGTGGGGGAGAAGAAAAAAAAATCCCTTACTTCCTCATTTCTCAACGCAGATTGCAGAGAAAATTCACCAGTTTGTTTTATAGTATGAAAATATTCTGCTTGGTTTATGACTCACTAACAAAGTCAGTCAGTCACTTTTGGCAGGCTGCAGATTTATCCACCAGGGGGCGCTGTTTGGTCAGTCAGATGAGATTGACATCGACAGCCTGATGCCTCCTGCAGGGAGAGAAAAGCAAACAGCAGTGCAGCAGATTGAACCACTGACACCTGCAGGCATTCACTGTTACAGCTACTTTTAGCTTTCTAACAGCTGCTATTGTCCCCGTTTTTAAGGCTTTTTATTTTTGTAGCATTCATTAATCATTACAAATCATAAAGGAGAAATAATGGAAATGTTGACAATATTAAGTATGCAATGGATTTGTAGAATAGAGCCATAATAAACCCTAACCAAGCAATCTTCTGTCTACTTCCATTGTAACAGATCCTGCCCATTTACTTTATTCTGGCTAGAAGCAACAGTATCAATCAAATGTATTTATACAGCACCAAATCACAAGATATTTTACCCAGAGCAGCTCTAGACTACTTTTTAATTTGATTTAAAGAGACCCAACATTCCCCGATGAGCAGCAAGGAAGAACTCCCTTTAATAAATAATCTTCAACAGTAACTATATGTGAGGATCCTCTGTACCTGTGACTCAGATACACACATCAGGTTCAATGTGACTTAACTTTCGTGTCGTCCTCCAGGATCAAATTGACCCCGTCTGTTTTGACTGTTCCTTCTTTCCTCCCTTCCTTCTCTTTCTTCCCTTCCTCTTTCCTCCCTTCTGTCTTTCCTTCCTCCATCCCCTTTTCTTCCTTCCTTCTGTCCTTCCTTCCTCCCTCCCTCCTTCTTTCCTCCCTCCCTCCTACCTTCCTTCCCTCCTTCTTCCTTCCTTCTTCCTTCCTCCCTCCTCCTTCCCTTTCCTTATTTCTTCCTCCCTTCCTTCCTCCACTCGAGGACAACAGGAGGGTTAAAAGAGTTTATTCCTTTCTTCATATGTTAATATTAGAGCCCTACAGAGAGGGGATCGTGGTGGTTCTGTTATACTGTGGTGGGGGGGGGGGGGGGGATTTTACTGTCATGGTCTTCAGAGGGGAAAAGAGTCACTGCAGATCAATATAAAGGGTTTGTGAGTGATGTAACATCTCTATCCTGATGGGAGTGGTCTCTTCCGTCCACTGAATGGTTTGAATGAAGATGATGTGAATCAGATGCTGTGGCCTTCACATCTCAATCTATCTGAACAGCTTTGTGCTTGACTCCTTCCACCATCATCATCAAAACACCAGATGAGGGAATGTATTTTGCAGGAAAGGACTGCAGAGTAAGTAATGAGGAGCATTGAAGCTCTTCTGGCAGCAAGTGGTGACCCAACACCTTACTAACACACTGTTTAAGTAGGAGGTTCAAAAAGGAAACTTCAAGATTCAAGACAACTTTATTAATCCTTTGGAGGGCAATTCATTTGACAGCTTGCCCCACAACATACTCGTACACATAAACAACAAGATAAAAAACAGAAGTAAGAAGAAGAAGAGTTGGCAGCTGTGTGCAAATGCAAAAATCAGTGTGCAAAGTCAGCAGGCCCTAGTCCAATAATAGTTCATAATAGTTCATTGAGAGGAAGCCTATACAAATAAATAAAATAAAAAAAATGCACCACAGTATCCAGCTGCACAGTGCAATAACAAACAGATTACAACTGGACCTTATATAGATTTGTTCAGCAGTCGGACAGCAGAGGGGATAAAGGACATGGAAAGTCAGTTACCCTTACACAAAGACACACATGGGTCTCAAAGTCTGAAAGAAACAGATGAACACAAATTAAATTAAAGAGGTAAATTAAGGTTTGTAAGATGTAAACTAAAGAAGATAAAAGCTCTCACCAGGTCTGCTGCCCTGTGTAAAAGGGAGTCAAGTCTTTAAATAAGACTCGAGTGGACCAGGTGAACTTCATCAGGACTATTAGGGATGACAGAGGATGAACCAAACAGCCAATTAGTGAGGAGAACACTTTATGTTGAGTTTCCTTTTGTCACCTGTATTGATAGTGTTAGTGCACGTGATTTAATCTCTGTTGTTGTTCATTAAGAGGAATGCAACATCTACAATCCTACAAACATTCACTGTTTTTTAACTTAATTGTGTGATGTTAAACATTTTCTTCTGTTCTATCATTTATAGAAAATCAATATCGTCACAAATCTCATCATCTCCCATGAGCTTAAATAGAGTCTCAGTACCAATTAAACTCACTTTATTCATCAAATATCTTTATTTTATATTCTAACATCTACATGAACTAATGAATACATTTTAATATGAGAGATAAATGTTGCTTTATAAGAAATGATCTCCCTTATAAATCATGTCAGTATCCATGAAAAAACAGCTGGAACATTTACCCTAACAGCTGATCTTAGTTAGTTAGTTAGTTAGGGAGGAAGGAAGGAAGGAAGGAAGGAAGGAAGGAAGAAGGAAGGAAGGAAGGAAGAAAAGGGGAGGAAGGAAGAAAGGAAGGACAGGACGAAGGAAGGAAGGAAGGAAGGAAAGAAGAACAGAAGGAAGGACAGATGGAGGGAACATTTACCCTAACAGCTGAAAACATTGGTTAGAAAACTAGAAAAGTCATCAAATGTATTAAGTTACATTACTTTGATGAAGTCATTGAAATAGTTACATTACTTATTACATTTTAAACAGAGTAACTAGTAATCTGTAATCTATTACATTTCTAAAGTTACCTTCCCAACCCTGTATGGACAGTAGTAGTTTTGTTGTGACACATAAAGCAGAAGGGACTTTCTGCTGAGTGGGACAAACTCCCGTCCCCCCCCCCCCCCCCCCCCCCCCCCCCCCCCCCTCAGGGCGTGGTCGCGTGTCCGCGCATGAGAGCAGCAGCAGATGAAGCCGGCTGCGCGCTCCCGTGGATCAGACGCACACCGGCATCCAGCAGCGGAGGACACACTGAGCCAACAGAGAGAGAAAAAGCTCGAGAGAAAGACACAAGATGAGGGAGATAGTTCACATCCAGGCCGGACAGTGCGGGAACCAGATCGGGACCAAGGTACAGAACACGTTTTATTTCATGGCTCAACTTAGCTGTAACAAAAAAATCATATCAAAGTAATATCAATATAGTGTTTACAAACATGCTTAACTTCTCCTGTCATAACTATTGTGTGGGGGGGGGGGGGGGGGGGGGGGCTTTAAAGGACAGGTTCAACATTTCTCAAGTGTGTCTTAAAGCAGCAGTCAGCATTGTTTCAAAACAGCATGTGAGCAGTGAAGATGTTTTCCTCTCTGTAATCATTCCTCATGTTCATACTGACTATATTAAAACCTTCAAATGTGCTTTCAATGTAAAGTGATGGAGGACTAAATCCACAGTGTTTCAACACAGTCATTATAAATGTAGATGATCAGCTTCTATTGAGCTTCATCAGTCTGAGTTAGTCATGTTTCTGTTACAAAAAACATCTTACAGAACTTTTTTTTTGCCATTACTGCCTTCTTGCACTACCACAATTTAACTATACAGAAACTTATGCTGCTACTTCCTACATATACAAGAGTAGACTCCTGGATCTTATCTTATTTTATTTTACTGTCTATTTTAAAAAAATATTAGTACTGTATTTTCGGGCTATAAGCGCACCGGATTATAAAGCGTATTAAGCGAAAACTAAACGTGTCTCAGATAAATCGAACTTTATTCAACTCATTCACAATAACTCTCAACATTGTTCAGTTGTAACACAAAATACAAAACAATACACTCACTCTTTTTCAGTTCACTCCTCTTAACAGGTGCCATTTTGGGGTCCTTATACACACAGCGTAATATTACCGGTATGTTGAAGCACAGGCTCCTGACTACGGTAGCCGTAATGCTCCGCTAATCCATCAATCGGTGCAGCTCCGTAGTTTACCAAAGTCGTACTAAAACATTTTTGACAGATTTTTGAGCGCCGTGTACCACATTAAATCGGTTTCGAGGTCAGTAAGCACAACCCGAATTAATACATAAGGCGCACTGTCGATTTTTGATAAAATTAAATGATTTTAAGTGCGCCTTATAGCCCGAAAAAATACGGTAAATTTCTTATCTGTTGTGCACTTCAATGTTTACTCTTTAGTGTTAGGAAATGTCTTATCTGTTGTGCCTGTGCACTTTATCTGTTTCACCGTGGCATAGTGAGAAACGTCTTCTTGATTCCTTTGTATTCCTGGACATGTGAAGAAATTGACAATAACGCTGAATAAGTGAGACAACAAGGCTTTTTGTCTCCCTACGTATGGTAATAAAGTGGTGACGTCTAGGCCAGGGAGTTTAGTAAGCCTACTGTAACATGTTGGACCTTTGAATCTAATCATAATCAACCTTTGTGTAATTCAAATGAAATCAAAGTGACCTGACAGCATAGACTGCATATAAGAAATGGACGTAACATCCGTGACGTCACCCATTGGTTTCTGGACTGCTGCTCGGAGGCCAATAGTATCGGATCTGAGCAGCGCCATCTTGAAAATTTCAGGTGCATTCTGGGAAAAATAAAAACATGGATTCTACTTATATGGGCATCAGGAGGAGCATGAGGCGCCCTCCTGAACCTGTGAACCAATCAACCTGTCAATCACCACGTAGCCACGCCCTAATGCATACCCTGCTTTATCGTCACATATAAAATCAGGGAGGCCAAAATGTCCCAAATGAACATCATACTGCATTGAAGAAGGCTTTAAACTAGCGATTGAGACCATAAACACATTTTGAAAACGTTTACTGAGGTTAGAAATCAAGTGAGAAGTTGGTGAATTCTCCATTGACTTGTATAGAGACGGAAGTCCTTTTGACACCAAAACGGTCGCCTCCTGGTGGCCTTTTGATAGAATGCAGTTTTAAGTTACTTCCACGTTGGCCTCATTTCAGAGGACCAGAACTCCCCGCCTGTGTCATCATGTCTATATATTGACCTATCGTACAATAATGTAATTATCAGCATCATCATGTCTATATATGGACTTATCATAAATACCCTAACTATCAACGTCATCATTTATATATGGACTTATCGTACAATATCGTACGTATTATGCTATTATATTATCATTATATCAGTGGTATAAAATGGTCTTCAAATGACAATAATATTGTTTATCGTGATTATTCCTGAGGCAATATATTGTCTAATTAAAGTAGTTATCATGACAGCTCTAGGCCTCCTTCGTTATCATGGCTGCAATCAAAACCACAGGGTTAAGGTTAGGGGACGATTGTTTAAAACAGTGGTTTAATGTGGCAGATTCTACTGTTAAGTTATAATGAATTGGGGTTAAGATGTTCTTTATTTTTCTTATAGGCCAAAAATGTCTATCTTATCTGTTTTATTCTAATAACAAGTATTATTACTGATATATATCTTATTCCTCCCTTGTTGTACAAAAACCTATTAAAAGTAGGTCAGTGAATCACAGCATTGCACTGGGTGACATGTTTCTTTATCACTCAGGGTAGTTTATTTTGACCCAACCGCACACACACACACTGTCCTGCTGCCAAGAAATACTCACTACAGCACCAAATGTGGATTCATCTGCCGCTGAAAATAGCCCCCCAACAAATGTGTGATAAAAACTGCAGTATTTTTAGAAAAATGAAACTATATATTTGTAACATTTAGACATGCTATAGTTTTAGGTTTAAATGGTTAAAAAAAAGAGAAGAATGGATGGCTAACATTACATTTGTTGAATGAATGAATAATGCATTGAGTCTTGGCTCCTTTCTGTCCAGTAATAAACTTATCACAGTGGTGCGGAGGAGTGGAGTGAACTTAGAGCCATTGTGAGACTATTCAAGGAATCTGGAAACACACACACGCACACACACACACACACACACACACACACACAGTCTGATTCACTCACAACTATTTGTGTGTGAGTTTTCTGGGCTTGAAGTCAACTGACTGAACTGAACATAGTTTCAGAAGCTGAGAAAGTGAAACATGAGATTAAAACTTTGTTGTCTATAAATGCTGAAAAATGGTCTGATTCCAACCAGCAGCTCATTAAAACTATCACAGTCTTCTCTGTGAGTGTATAATGTGTTTGATGAATCTACAGATCATTATCAGACGATAGTATTAAGTTCCACGTTTTATTTATTTCGTTATTTTATTAGTGTAATTCTTTTTTGTGGTGTCTTTGTTGTTATATCTGCTTCTTTCAGACCTTCTGTTTTACCCACTCTTCTGGTCATCAGTCTGAATGTTGTCATATGCATTGTGCCACTTGGAAATAGCTTCTGCTTTTTTGTTGTTGTTTTTCTTAACTTGCTTTGTATCCTGCTTTTACTGCCCAATAAAAAAAAGAGAGAATTATCATGGACTCTGCAGCTCAAAATCAACCTAAAAAGCAAAATCAACCTAAAAATTAAAAAGCTAAATAAAAAAAAGTGATCCGGTCTTATGCATCTTTATCTGATGCGATCAGAAATTCAATTTTTTTGCTGCATGTAAACGTACTGAGAGAGTAAAAACAGAGCTATAGAGAGTGAATATTAGACTTACATTCAGCTGGTGGACAGAAACACGATGAATTAATGAATGAAATATGCAACTGTTTGCTGATGATCTGTCACTGTTGATTTCTGATGAAAATTAGTGGACAAAATGATAATTAATGCAGGTTTAAACAAACAATTATCATCAGAGAAACCCACAAATGCTTAAAGTGCAGCCAGCAGGTTATATACAGTGAACACAGAGGCTGCTGGGTGATGAATCTATGTGACTGTCTGGAAAGTATGTAACTCATCATCAGGTTGTAAATGTAGAGAAATAGTCACAACATTGTAAAACGTATCTGACATTGTTTAAGCTTTAATATTTATCTTGTATTTTTATTATCAACCTAATGTGTCCACCTTATTTAAGGAGGAAGAATGAAGAAAAGTAGGGAGGGAGGAAGGAAGGAAGGAAGGAAGGAAGGAAGGGAGGAAGGGAGGAAGAAGGAAGGAAATGAGGGACGAAGGGAGGAAGGGAGGAAAAATGAAGGAAGGGAGTGAAGACGGAAGGAAGGAAGGAAGAAGGAAGGAAGGAAGAAGGAAGGAGGAAGGGAGGAAGAAGGAAGGAAGGGACGCAGGAAGAGAGGATGGAAGGGAGGGAGAAGGAAGGAAAGGAGGAAGGAAGGAAGGAAAGAAGGAAGGAAGAAGGAAGGAAAGGAGGGAGGGAGGGAGGGAGGAAGAAGTAAGGAAAGGAGAGAGGAAGGAAGGAGGGAAGGAAGGAGGGAAAGGAAAAAGGAAAAGAGGAAGGGAGGAAGGAGGGAAAGAAGGACAGAGGAAAGAAGGAAGGTAATGGGGAGGAAGGAAGGACAGAAGGAAGGAAGGAACAGTCAAAACAGACGGGGTCAATTTGACCCGGTAGGACGACACGATGGTTAAACCTGGTTTAGAGAAAGCGATGGTTTCCTCTGTGAAACCAAATATGCTCTCACATGATCGTAAGGAGCTCTGTAGGTGTAAATGGTTTCACAACATAACCCTAATCTTCTTCTTCTTCTTCTTCTTCTTCTTCTTCTTCTTCTTCTTCTTCTTCTTCTTCTTCTTCTTCTTCTTCTTCTTCTTCTTCTTCTTCTCTTGCTGCTGCTGTCGGTCAGTTCTGGGAAGTGATCAGCGATGAGCACGGCATCGACCCTACGGGAAACTATGTGGGTGACTCACCTCTTCAGCTGGACAGAGTGAACGTCTACTACAATGAGGCATCCTGTAAGTAAAATAGATAGGAGTGTGTGTGTGTGTGTGTGTGTGTGTGTGTGTGTGTGTGTGTGTGTGTGTGTGTGTGTGTGTGTGAGTCACTGTGAATCTTCCCCTGAATCACCTGTGATGGTCTGAGTTTTGCTTCTACTGGAAAATGAATCATATTTCATTTCTTAATCCTCCTGTTGTCCTTGAGTCAAGGAAGGAAGGAAGGAATGAAGGAAGGGAGGAAGGAAAGGAGGAAGACGGAAGGAAAGAAGAGAGGGAGGGAGGGAGGGAGGAAGGGAAGAAGGGAGAAGGAAGGAAAGGAGGGAGGGTGGGAGGGAGGGAGGAAGGAACGAAGGAACGAAGGAACGAAGGAACGAAGGAACGAAGGAAGAAGGAAGACAAGGAGGGAGGAAGGGAGGAAAGGAAAGAAGGAAGGACGGAGGAAATAAGGAAGGAAGGTAGGAGGGAGGGAGGAAATAAGGAAGGAGGGAGGGAGGGAAACCTTGCTCATGTTCTGAGCAAGGTTTGGTGAAGTCCGGACTTGATGAATTGTGGGTTTGGACCTCAGAAATCCAGGCATTTGGATTCAGCCACTCATGCGTCTCCTTTTTGTTGTTGTGCAGCACATAAATACGTCCCCCGATCAATATTGGTCGATTTGGAGCCAGGAACCATGGACAGCGTTCGTTCAGGAGCCTTCGGACAACTCTTCAGACCAGACAACTTCATCTTTGGTAACATTCGCCTGCTTTTACTCAACAGATTTTATTCATGTGTTGGTTCTTGGCAGTTTTAGCAGTTATGTTGTATGTGTGTAAGTTTAGACTGGGTCCAATAATGACTGACGACCCTCAACTGGGATCTAATGATCTGAACTCATTTGTTTTGCTTTAGGATAAATTATAAAAGTAAAGAGTTTTTAAATAAAGGTAGTTTTATGGCATGTTGATCTCTGCTGAAGTGCTTTATTATATTAAGGCAAGCAGCCCAAAACTAAGGAGTTATATAAACTAAATGTGTTCTTGTTAATGTTTTCCTCAACTGAGCCACTGATTGAGGATGAAAAATGAAAGAAAATATTTAGTTTTTTTTATTTTAGAAATAAAGAGATAATCATACTATAAAATGCTCACATGGCTCATCAGAAAGCTTCATTTACACATAAAATGTGAAAGTCTTCTGCATGAGTTTTCTACAAGTAGTAGAGTAGTAGTAGGAGTATTAGGGCCAGGCAAAAAAAAAAAGGTCCGACACAAGAAGAAAAAAAAACAAGCAAAAAAAAAAAAAGAAGCCAGACAAAAAAAAAATAAGTCAGACACAAGATTTTTTTTTTTTTAACAAAGTCCGGCACTAGAAAAAAAAGCGAGGCAAAAAAAAAAGAAGTCAGACACAAGAAAAAAAAAGCGAGGCAAAAAAAAAAAAAAAAAGTCCAGCACAGAAAAAAAAAAAAATTAATTAAAAAAAAAAGTCCGGCACTAGAAAAAAACAGTGAGGCAAAAAAAAAAAGTAAAAGTCCAGCAGAAGAAAAAAAAAAAGCGAGGCCAAAAAAAAAGGAAAAGTCCAGCACAAGAAAAAGAAAAGAGAATGAAATCAACTTACTGCGGAGGCTTGACCACAGTACCGCAGGATCAAACCAAGTTAGTAGAGCGACTGACTGCCAGCAGCTGCAGTGTGAACGTCATTCTTTTTTTTTTGGCCCTAATACGTAGTTTTCTTTATTTCTTTTATTTTTTTGGCCTCTTGGGGGCAGCAGAACCAACTGTAAACAATCAGCTGTCTACTCTCACATCCTGCAGAGACATGATCAGCAATCGTCAATAATTACTTGTGGAGTTTCTCAAGGTTCCAGTTTTGATCCTTTATATTTTCAGTTTGATTAAAGCTAAATTAAATTTTACTTTTTTAACCTTTGTGTCGTCCTCCCGGGTCAAATTGACCCCGCCTGTTTTGACTGTTCCTTCTTTCCATCCTCCCTTCCTTCCGTCCATCTGTCCGTCCTCCCTCCTTCTCTCTTTCTTTCCTTCCTCTCTCTTTCCTCCCTTCCTTCTCTCCTTCCTTCCTCCCTCCCTCCCTCCTTCTTTCCTTCCCCCCTTCCTTCCTTCCCTCCTTCTTTCCTTCCCCCCTTCCTCCCTTACTTCCCTCTTTCCTCCCTTCCTCCCTTCCTTCCGTCCTCCCTCCCTCCCTCCTTTCTTTCCTTCCTTCCTTCTTTCCTTCCTTCCTTCCTTCCTTCCTTCCTTCCTTCCTTCCTTCTTCCTCCCGTTTTGCTCCATTGGTTGGCAGCATAACAAACTTAAAACATGACATCTGACATATTAGTATCTTATTAAGTAGTCATGTCTAAAATGTTCCTAATTCCAATGTGCCGCAAAAACAAAACTAGGAGCTAAAAGAGCACAAGGTAAACTTCACAAACAGGACATTTGTGTCGTTACGGAGCTAAAACAGTAGTGAAACTTTCCAGCAATTAATCTGCACAGTAAACACAGCGAAGTAAGTCCAGAGTTTGTTTTATAAACTGATGTCTGAGTCAGAGAAGAAGCAGGGAGGCTGCAGATCTCTCCGAGTCTCTCCGAGTACACACACATGAATTAAACTCTGTCCTCTGATCCCCCCCCCCAGGCTGAAAAATGGGTCACCAGTGGAGTGTGTGTGTGTGTGTGTGTGTGTCTGGGTGCACATTCCCATCTGTCGTGGTGATCATTTTACATTTCACAGATGGATTTGCAAAATGTTTG